>NC_041391.1:178756155-178761725 GCF_002162155.2 Triticum dicoccoides
GATAGTCGAACGTTGTAGGTAGTTATCCATGCCACGGAGAAGTACTGTGCCTCTGCCCTCTCAAATTCCAGTAGGCCAGCCGCCCTGTATCTTTGACGTGGGCAAACACAAATTCGATGGCACTCTTTATCGATCGCGCAGCCACACACTTCATCCCTGTTTTCAATTCTATTGATATCTCACGTCCATGACTCCGTTTCACAAACATTGCATATGTTACGTTTTTCTGATTGAGATATCATCAACACATTGCCTCTGTTTCGCACAAACCATCTCTCTCACACCCACCCACGTACGTACCTGCACCTAAAGAAGAAGTGCACGCAGGACGCACGTACTCACGTCTCGTTCCCGGCCACACCCGCGTGGGTACACGGTGGAGTTTGTTTATGTACGAAAAGGCAGCCCACGTGATAATTTGACGCGTGTAGCGGTTGTTTACTCGAAGGAGGGTCAGGTACCACGCCTAGAATATAAAACGATTGCCATGGGGAAAATGGAAAAATGGGTTTGTCTCTCGTGAGTCTCGTCACACAATCTCACACAAGGCCGCTGTTGCCTCTCACTCTCAGCGTTGGTCAGTGATCCGGCCGCATCCCGTCCGCCGGCGGAAAGGGAGGATGTGCATCGTCTCTCTGTTCGACGGTGTTGAGGCAGCTCGTCCCAATCTGCGGTACCCGCCGTTCTCTCTGACCAAGCTCTGGCGCGGTAGGGCCATCGCCACTTGCTCGCTGCCGCAGTATGGGCAGATCCCGGCTGTCGGCGCCCTCCTAGTAACATCCCGACGACCCTCACGTACAGCTTCCTCCGGCCTTGCTCCACTGCCCATCTTCCCACATTGTTGCATGTGGATCTTCTTTAGTTGTTTGCTTAAATTGTATCTCGGTCGGCGTACTTTCCATCTTGCAATCTCGTCCTCAAACCATTTTTGATAAACCACCATGTGTTATCTTTCCCTTTTTACATCGAACATGCTTCTTTTTTGTCGACGTTTGTGTCTTCAACTCGTGTTACTGGGTAGTAATTGTTTCCTTTCGACCTTCGTTTGCAAACAGGGCTATCCATTTTCACCTTGTTGCTATTGCGACCTTCTGGTGAACTACACAAATCACTTTTCTGAAGAGTGTTTTGTGCAGTTCCGCCAAAATGTCACACGGGCAACGTTTTTACATTTTTGTGGGACTGCGGAAAGGGAGATTGGTTTGTCTATCCTCCTCATCCAACTCCGTGCCTAATCTTCTCCAACAAGAAGTTAGTCCTAAAGAGAGATCGTAGAGGTGATTGGCTTCTATTTATGTGTGTTATGTTTCATCATCTAGTTCCACTATTATTGTAATCACACTGACTGGATATCTTTGCAAACAGGGATGGTCCGCCCGATTTTAGTGGAGCTGCACAAAATGATTGGATTGTGGTGTCCTTCATACACCTCTTTTTTTACAGAGTTGTGTGAAACTAGCTGCCAAGCAATGAACACTGTGCCAAGGAAATGGAGCCATGCCTATGAATAGCATCGATCAATTATATTTTTTCTTTATTTGTACACCTTCTCACAACTTTGTCTTCAGTTGTGATGTGAATATTGGCATTGATCTGCGAACCATTGAGATGCATTAGCCATGGTAGTTTCATTTGTATTTGATGGAATGTTGTAACGAGATAATATCGAGGCAAGACACATGAATCCTAAGTTGAAACTTTTTTTCCTGCGGGAACCAGAGTTGAAACCTTCATAGCATCACAGTACAATTTCATCAAAATTATGCGTACATATAAACAAATCATGAACGATTGATAGGAATGCCAGAAACAATTCAACTTCGTTT
Source organism: Triticum dicoccoides (assembly GCF_002162155.2). Lineage (NCBI taxonomy): Eukaryota > Viridiplantae > Streptophyta > Magnoliopsida > Poales > Poaceae > Triticum > Triticum dicoccoides. The sequence continues at coordinate 178,757,982 of NC_041391.1, forward strand.
CGCCGACATGTTGGACATCCTTCATCCGGCTCCACCTGCCATGCAGCAATATTGAGTGCACAACACAACTTCAGGGAAAGATTCACCCCGGTCGTTGCACCGCAGTAGTAATGACTAGTGAGTAGTCAAATCACAGAGCACCACCTTCGCCACAGTAAGTTGCTCGGACGAAGCAACCATCATTTCTCTGTTCCTTGAATCCGATGGTACTCCCATATTCCCACAGTAATAAGTTGCTCGGGCGAATCAACCATCACTATATCCGCTCACGTGTGATGACCCCGTTATTCTTGCCCCGGTCTGAAAGATCACGTGGTGGAGGAACTCATTGATCGGTGTGACGTCATCACCTCGGCTAGCATGGCAGGTTCGTTCAAGCCCATTCTTGACTCAACTAATAACATCATTACAAGGAACCCAAGAGTCAAGGAGTGGTTTGATCTCCCCTATCTTCTTCGTGGTGACCCTGATGACTGGGGCCGTCACGACAGAGGCCTCGCCCTGTGCAAGTTGATGCCGCTTGATAATGATACGTATGATGTTAAGATGCCATCGCTTGAGGGAAAGGTTTGGGCAGGCGCAAATGGCGATTGGGTTGTTTACATTGGGTCCAACTGCGAGTGGGAACTTGTGAATGTGTACACTCGTGACCGGGTTCCACTTCCAAAAATCTCAGCAGACTGCCCAGAGGTTGAGCACACCGGTATTGTACGCACGTTCAAATACAATCATGGTGACTATCTTCTATGGAAGATAGCAATTTCTCGAGTTCCCAACCGCTCTTGGAATTACAACAACTATGAAGTTGTTGCTATCTTCGGCAAGCTTGTTGCCGTCCTTGCTGGTTTGACTCGATGGATATTGCTCAAAAATCAGTTTCTGTACATGGATGAGTACTGTGATGCAATTGAATACGAGGGCCTTCTGTTTGCTGCCACCACTCGTGGCACTGTTTTTGCATGGAGTCGTTTTTTCGGTACGTTTGTCTTCCACCGTAATTATAATTGTTTCATCCACATGCATGCGGGTTAGCAAGTTTCCCTTTACTAATTAACCTTCTTCTTGTGTTTCCAAGGTCCTGCAAACATTCCACTACCTATACTTGAAGATTTTTATAACCAAAGGGGAGATGACGATGGTGATGATCACGAGCATGAGGACGAGCAGCGCCCATATACTATTTGGTGCCTGGCAACTAATTCCGATGGATCACCTCTTCTCGTGTGTATATAGCCCACTGATGATGTTACTGCTAAGGAAGCAGGTGTAGTCTCCCATGGTCGCACTCTCTAGACCTATTCCAACACCCGTTGCATGGTATTCGGGATGGATACTAGTGTGCTAGCGCCAACTCCTTCTCCCTGGTACAGAATTGATAGTCTTGGAGAAAACTCGCTCTTCCTTGGACAAAACTATCCAATGATGGTGAAAGGCGATCCAACTGCTGTTGACACAACGTTACTACCATTTATGAGAAGCAACTATGTCTATACCTCGGACATTTGGGTGGTTCCCTACCCTGGTATTGATATAGTAGGCCGCTTCAGCCTGGATGATCAGTCCTGCGTTGGTCTCCAGATCAACAATGGATGGCCCGTCCCAGAGAATCACTTGTGGTTCAAAGCAAGCGTTTCCAACGCCGAGGAATGGTTGAGTTGAAGTTCATTTCATTGCTTGTTATTTGTTGTGTGGTGAAAACTTTAGTATTTATATATAATGTATCCTCGTTGTTGATGTGGGTTGATGACCTGTTGTATGTAATAAAATGATATGCCTGTGATAAACTTACTAAATTTATGAATGGCTTTCGAGTCGCTTCTGTGAGTGAGTGGTGCGACGAGGCAAAAAAATATTTTCCGAATACATAATTGTACGTGCATTGCAATAGGTTATCGGATGAGGCCAATCAATAATAGTAGTACACTATTTGTACTAGCTTCACATGCTTCGCGCGTTGTGCGGGTGTTTTTACTGTAGCCATATTGCACTCTACTACGTAACCAGCACCTCGAATCCTCAATACTAGTAGTACTATATAGTAAGTAGTAGGAGTAGTAGGGTGGCATGGGCCAGAACAAGCATTCACGTCTAGGAGTACGGCACACGCCACCAGCACGACTTCCATCTGACACCGTATTTCTTGGAGTCCGTGCTAGAGCAATCTCTTCAACCTCATCGTTTCTCTAACTCAGCCATCACGCGGCGGGCGAGATGGGGGTTTGCCGATAGTCGGTTTCCTTAACTGCGGTCCCACTTGTAAGGCCAACTGTAACGCACGACCCCAAACGGACCTCCGTTTTGCATGAACTCCAACGATAATTTTGACTAGAAAAGCAAGACCAAAGAAAACAAGAACCACAAGAATACATTTTAGTACTCCAGTAAGTTGGACTAGTGCCTTCTTGATGCATTCATTGTTGATCTGCGGAGGCTCGATCTTGCGTGCTTCTTTCTTCTTCGAGTGTAAAGAAGTAGACGTTGCTTCCTCGCATCTAGTCTCATGTCTAGCCTCTATTCTAGTACTCCCTCCGGTCCGTTTTTCTCTGCGTCTAAGCAGCAACACGCATACCAAGTAGGAGTATCAACAAGTGCACTAATCTCATCTATAGCCTTTGTGCTAGCTAAAAGTGATAGAACATCTACTAAATTGCGCTCTATCAATATATGGATGTACTCTTCTTCCCAATACAAAAACTTGCATCCATTCTACTCCCTCCGTTGCACAATACATGCCTTCTATTTGTCAAAATATGTATGTATCTAGACATGTTTTAGTATATAGGTACATCCATTTTTGGACAAATGGAAGTCAAGTATTTTGGAACAGAGGGAGTACACAATAAAAATTTTAAGTTAGCACAACTAGTCTAATCCGAGAGCACAACTGAAGATTTGGTCGGGTTCTTCCTCCTTTTGCCGACACGTGGGACATCCAGCATCCAGGTCGTGTCATGAAAGAAAATAGAGTGGTAGTTGAAGCCACGAGATGTGCATCTTGGGTTAAACTGTAAATAGAATCTTACTACTCTTGCGTAACTCCAAAAGCGGCCACTGAAGATCTTTCTTGGATTTGTTTTTCATCACCAGCACGTCGAGGTGAAAGATGTGCAGGTTCAGTGGGTCCTCTTGCGTTTTCACTGACATGTGGGGCCATATGTGAGCAAACAGACGATGGGCTCCGCGTGTCCGCTGGCTGGCTGAGAAGAGAGATAGAGGAGGGCTGAGCACGGACTGCAGGAAATTTGTTCTACATAACTAGCACCTTGATATTCGTGTGTGGTTGTTTCTAGAATAAAAAAAAGGAGGTACCTCTACTTATGTTACTCCCACTATGCCTAGCCTAAGGTTAGTAGGTGACCTTGCGCTTGGCTCTTTGCCTCTTCTAGAAGTCGATGGTTCTACAATAGTGCTTCTGGCAATCTGACACCAAATGAACTGCTGCACGTCCACCGCTTGTAAGCAAAAGTTTCTCCTTGTGCTGCGAGCCACCGCGCACGCGTTGGCGAGGGAGAAAGCGTAATCAAGCTTCTCGTCGTTCTGCGAGTTGACGGGACACATCAAAGTTATTTACTAGTAGTACGTACTCTCTCCAAAAAAGGGTTGACCATGTCATTGCTACCATCCCGTGCTCCGTCATTGAGTACGTGCACTATTCACGTGCCATTCACGTGCCATCGAGGAGAAAAAATATTGCATAGGTGCCATCGAAGTGCACGACTCACTTACGGAGAAGGGTTTCCCCCC
>NC_041391.1:178762073-178772037 GCF_002162155.2 Triticum dicoccoides
CATTTTCTTGCATGACACGTGCACATTGATGCTAGATGTCTCGCGTGTTGGGAAAAGGATGAACAAAGCTCACGTAAAAGAAAAGAGTTGAAGAGCATAGATTCCCGACGACCGAGGAGGAGCAAGGAACCTTGCGGTGGAGCGTCTGCAAGGAACCTTGCGTGTTTTCCCCTGTTTTTTGCTGCCTGTCCACCTATAAACAACTAAAAGAACATGAACTTTTCGCTAACCACTAGAAACGGTACATCAGGATGCTAAGTTGAAGATGTTTCATACTCCCTCCGTTCCCAAATATAAGTCTTTTTAGATATTTCAATAAGGGACTACATACGAAACAAAATGAGTGAATCTACACTCTAAAATATGTACACAAGCCAACGCACTAACTCCATCCGATCCAACTCATGCACATACGTGCACAGCATGGAGCACACAACGCACGTACACAAGACGTGCATGCACACACGCTCGGCCGCAGAATGCACGTGAATAACACATGCATACGCACACACTCGGCTGCATGGAGGCGTGCACCATCCGCGGCGACGTCCGGTTCGTCGTGCTACGGTGAAGCTCGCACGCAATGGCGCATACGCATCTCTTGCAGCACCTCTTTGCCATCATTGCTCAACTACTAGTCGGAGACAAAGACGACCGCAGCCTTGGCCTTAGAGCTAGCACCGATGGAAAAACACGCACGCTGCACGCACACGAGCACATACGGAGTGCCCACGACGTGGTGGTGGTGCGTCCCCAGTCGCCTCTACTCCTTCTGCGCACGTTGTCTATCAAGGCGGCTACATGCTAATGATGATGTGGGTGAGATCTTCTAGGACTCAGATGATGACGAGGAAAATTATGAGACACAAGGTGACGTACACCGTCAAGGTTCACGGTCAAGGGGGTGCTAGCAAGTGCTTAGATGTGCTTAGAGCAAGTACAATAGAGCTGAGTCAGCGGGCTATAAGGAATAAACAGTAGTATATTTCTGCTTAGGCTGGTTGTAATGGGTAGTATCATATACTAGTATCATGCATATGATACTAGTGTATGATACTACCTCTGTAATGCATAGTATCATATAGTAGTATCATGTAGTACTCTATTTATTGTCATGCATGACACAAAGTAGCATAGCATTTATTATGATACGGTATCATGATATGATACTCCACTCTTTCTTTCTTCATTTAATGCTATGACACCTTGTCAAAATTGCCTAGTTGGCATGCATGATACTAGCTATGATACTACCATTACGACCAGCCTTAGTTGGAGGAAAGAGAAGAGGAGAGAGAAGGTAAGCGGGCTCTTCGTGAAGAGCCAGCTCTAGCACATGCTCCTAGGCACTTTGTACATGTTGACTATAAGATGGGTTGTAGGCTTATAGCCAGCAGCTGGCTATACTATTAATGCTCTTGAGATGAGGTGCTAAGTGCATTAAATGGCTTAGTAACTCAAGTGTTCAATGCATAGGTGCTTAGTTTATTGGTGACACATCATATTTTATGCCTATGTGGCAAGCTTAGCAGCTATACATGGTGGATCACTGGGAGAGGCCAAGGCTGGTCATAGTGGGGAGTAACTTGTATTGTAACATATTACTATGTTACTCTAAACATCTCTATAAACCGGAAAGGAGGGAGTAGTAACATAGACTAGTGTCATATGCAGAGTATGGGAGCACATGATATTTCCCCGTCCGGACCGATCCCAAGTTGACTTCTCACCTTCTTGGCCCAACAAAAACCCCTCCCCCCTCCCGTGCGCGCTTCCCACCCGGCGCCAGCTGAGCCCGCCGCTCCACATTGATGGCAAGTCAGGGCGACGCGACCTCTCACTGCTTCCGCCGTTGAAGCGGCGCATCGACCGAGGGCACCGCCCGCTGCACGCCCGGCATTTCAGACTACACAGTGGATAGTAACTTTTAGAGCAAGTACTATAATTAGATGACATAAGCAAGCTATAAGGATTTAAATATAGTATTTGTGATTAGTTGAAGAAGAGAGAAGAGGAGAGAGAAGAGAAGCGGATTGTAAACGTGTAGCCGGTTGTACTCCAACATACTCTACTTTGTGAGACAAAAGGTGGGGCCATTATTAATGATATTGTATTTATACTAAAGGGACTAACGGACGCCTTAATTACTCCGTTTTTTTAGACAAACCTTGGTGGGGCTATTATTGACTTTTTTTGAGCTATTATTGACTTGGATGTGGGGTTTGGGGGCCAAAGGCCTACTATTATACTCCGACCTGACATGCTCTACCCTAGCCGCCGTTGTATCATATGGTTTCGCACTGTTCCAGATCTTAGCACCGCCACGCAATTCTTCTCCAGCCCTCCTTCCGACGTGCACCGTGAGAAGGGACAGCAGTCCTCTGAACCCCGCCTTTCGTGATCCTGTACGGGAGAGGGACGATCAGGTTTTTGGGGAGCACACTCCTGTGACTGCTGCCAGCGACAACTTCCTCAACGACAGCCTTCTTCCCCGACCTCGGTAACCTCTTCATCAACGACATGAGTGACAACATCAACCACATTGGTTCTGCTCCCGTTGTACAGTATGTGATTCTGTCCTCCTGGTTTAGTCCACATCATTACTTTGATGTTTGCAATTGATGTCATGATCTATTTACTGCTGATTCAGATTAAATCTCATACTAAATTGTTCATATATTCAACAATCCAATCCAAAAACCTGATCACACGCAATTTACTCCAAGTGGTTTTGTTGCGCTTTTGAAGCCGCCTACTTTTAAGGGGGTGCAATATAAAAGGTGGCGCACAAGAGCAGTATATTGGTTTCAGATCATGTACTGCTATGATGCCACTAAGGGTAAGCCTGAGGGCGATCTTAATCCTACACAGCAGGAAGCTTTTCAGAACATGGATACCCTCTTCAAAGCCGCCCTACTGAGTGTTCTTGACGATTCCATTGTGGATTCGTATATGTTGTTTGACAGCGGCAAAGACATGTGGGCTGCGCTCGAGGCCACGTTTGGGCCCTCGGGCGCTGGCAACGAGTTGTACGTCACGGAGCGATTCTGTGACTACAAGATGACTGATGAGCGCTCTATTGTTCAGCAGACTCATGAGATACAGTCAGTCTCTAAGGAACTTGAGCACTTTAAGTGTGTGTGTTGCTAGACAAATTTGTTGCTGGGACCATCATTGCCAAGCTTCCATCTTCGTGGAACGATTTTGCTACTTCTCTGAAAAACCAGAGACATGAGTTTTCTGTTTTGGATCTCATTAGCACTCTTGATTTTGAGGAGAAGGCGAGAGCAAAAGACACACGTGCTCGGGTCGCCGAGGGAGCTTCTAGTGCCCACATGGTACACGAGAAGAACTTCTAGCCCAACCAGCCCAAAACAACAAGAACAAATCTCAGGGGAAAGGCAAGTTTGATGCAAAGAGCAAGCCGTCACATTCTACCAACTTCAAGAAGAATTATCATAACGGGAAGGGATACAAACCTCAATTTTGGTAGCATCGCACGAAATTTATATGGCTGCATCTACCTGCTGTCAGCTAACCTCATGGTGCTCCAGGTATTCCTACATTCGTAACTAGGTACAATGACCATCGCAAGATGAAATTAGCTTATTTGTACGTTGACTTGCTGAATGCAGTGCGGAACGATCCTGTCATGTGTGGAGGAGCAAACAAGCAGTGCAGCCGAAGGTGGAAATCAACCAAGGACTTATGAAATTATATGTAATCTTCCTCAGGCAGGTCAGTATCCCCTTCGTCCAGATGATCGTGTTTTGTCATGCCGAGCTATTGATATGTGCTACTGTTTTGCAACACCGTTTAAGTATAGCTACTGTTTTCCTATCTTTTCAGATTCAGGACAATGAATATGATAGCAGGGGAACTGCACAATATGGACCCATGTTGAGTCATCTCTATTGCCTCATGTGTTTGCTGCAAATGTGTCAGCATCAATTGCAAGATGAGGCAGCTAGCTAGCTATGGAGTTGCCAACATGCTCAAAGTGCTCGCAACATTGAGAAGAAACAAGCATGCCCAGGAAATTAATGCGTGCGCATGGAGGCCCTTTGCTCAGAGAAGCATCGACCGATTTTCTTTATTTCCACACCTTCTCACAGTTTTGTATATTGGTTATAGTATGGTGAATCATTGAGATGCACAGACATGCTGAACTTTTGTTCTTCTGAATGTTAGTTTAATGTGAGTGTCTGCATCCAGTACCGCATCCTCTAATTTGGTAGATGCACACAGAGAAAATAAATCTCCTTAATTTACTCCATAACCACCCTATTAAATAGGCCTAGTAACAAACCAGGCGCATGCAGTGGCCGGCGGGCACATGCATCCTGCATGCATGGCCAGTCATGCAGCAATGCAAAAGAAGAGAGCGGTTCTTGGGAAAAAGCGAGTAGTTAGTGCAGCGGGCCTTATAAACACGAACAGCTCGCTCTCCCGCTTCCGTCTCCCCACCCAATTCCCCCCGCTCCCCAATCTTCCTCACTTGTCCAGAAAACCCCGCTCACCTTCTTCACTCGTACAGAAAACGCCTGCTCCTCTTCTTCCACTCCTACAAAAATCCTCAGCCCTCCTTCTTCCCCACTCGCACAGCCACTAGGCTCGTCTTTAGCTACTCTGCTCAAACCCATGATCTCGGCGCGACGCCCACAAGGAAATTGGAGTCGGCTGGCCCCAGCACCAAGAAGATGAGGCTCCCGCCAGCGGCGACGCCGGTTGTAGATCCCACACCCGGTAGCGCGGGGAGAAGCGGCGAGCCCCCCCCCCACCCACCCGGATCTGAGGAACCGGTAGAATCTCCGGTGGACCGCATCAGCGATCTACCGGACGTCATCCTTGAGGAGATCATCTCGCTTCTCCCCACCAAGGACTGCTGTCACACACAAGTCCTCTCAACTCGGTGGCGCCCTCTATGGCGCACCGCGCCCCTCAATCTTGACTGTCGTCAGATATCTGTCCTTCCTGAATTTGATCTCATCAGAGCCATCGTCTCTTCTCACCAGCAGGGCCCTGTTCAATGCCTCTGCATCCGACAAGCTACCTGTTGTCCATACCCGGCAAGGTGGACGCTTGGCTGACATCCCCTGAATTCGGAAAACTCCAGCAGTTTGAGTTCTACCATTACCACGAAAGTTTCATACCATGAACATACCAAGAATTCGTGCCCACACCACCGTTGTCCATCTCGCGGTTTTCCTTCTCTCTCCACACCGCCACCTTTGCCCGGTGCCATCTACCAGACGATCTGGTATAAATGCTTCGACTCCCACTGCTAAAAAAACTTTCGCTTGTGGTGGTTTATTTGTTGGAGGCCTCACTGCACAGCATCATCCACTCCAGTTGCCCTGCCCTGGAGCACTTGCTGATTTTTTTGGGAATAGAAATTGGTATCAGTTGTCTCCAAATAAAGTCGCCTCACCTTAAAAGCATTGGAATTTGTTTTGAAGGACATCAGCTCATCATCGAAGATGCCCCTTCACTTGAAAGGTTGCTCCTTGATAATTGTTATACACCTTCAGAAATACATGTCGTCTCTGCGCCCAAACTGGAGACCTTGGGTGTAATTCATGACCCGTTTAATTATCACACGGAGTTGGTGTTTGGCTCCTCACCTTTTCAGGTACCGTATATTATCATCTACACATTTATAATCATATGCTGCATTTTTCATTTGTGCGCATAAGTTTTATATCATCTTGGAGTACACTTTGGGTACTAATATTATGTTATATGCTCAATGAAGAGTTCGTCCATTGATAGCCTATCAATGCTACTGGATTCTGTCAAGATCATATATATCAGAATGTATAGTTTTGATCTGGACATAATTATTGTCTTGCTGCGATGCTTTTGATCTCTGGAGAGTTTATACATAGAGGTGATGATTTCATCCACATTGAAAGCCCGTATATATTGTACTAGAATTAACTATTCAGCTGTCGTTCTTTCGACATACTCTTTTTTCAGACCTTAACTGTTTTCAATCTTCATGTCTACTTAGGTAGAACCACATGGAGAAAAACATATAACCAATCGTTGGCGTAATAAGCACAAGGATTTTCTCAGTTCTCATGACATTCGTTTGAGGACAATAACGATGGGACGATATGCATCCAACCAGGCAAACAGAAGCTTTGTCACATTCTTCCTGTTGAATGCGAGGTTACTATTGTCCATGAGGCTTAATTTTTACAGCAATAGCTTTCTCACGGACGAACATGTTAAAGAGCAAAAAAAGAAGTTTCAGGTGGACAAATGGGCTTCTAAACATGCTCGGCTTCTATTTACAACAAGTTGTAGACATCCTAAAATAAAATAAAAATTGCACAGGATTTTGATTTTATGGATCAGACCGATCCATTTGTTTGTGACTGCAAAAAAGAGTGGTTAGGTTAGATGTTACTGTCATGTTCAATCTGGGTTTTGTCTAAAAATTTGATGAACAATTAATCCTTGGCCTTTTTGTACCATTTGTATGCTTGACTTGCATGTTGTTGCCCTCGTACTCCCCTCCACCTGCCACTACACTGCCGCATCTTCCATGGCTGTTGTTCGTTCCCGTCCGAGGCCTTGCCGTCGTTCTCCGCCTTGGTTAGCTTGATGTTCTCGCCGCCGTCTGGTGTTGTCAACATGGTCAACAACCAAGAGGAATCAGGAGATGACTGTACGTGGAGAGGCTGACAGTAGGGACCCACCAGGGTCACTGCATTTCGCAAGCAGGTGCCTCGTTATTACAAGCCAAAACAATACTTCCTCCTAATTGTTTGACAACTAGGTTCCATGCCATTGTCAATGTAGTCAATAAACGAGAAAATTACACAACGAGCAGATAACACCAGGGACCCAGCAGCTCGCCCAGTTGTTTTTCAGTTTCAGAGACGGAGCTCAACTACGCGCTGTGCGGGGGCTGTGGCCCGTCTAGCCCACGCTTACGCTTTTATTAAGCACATGACGAGCCCAGTTGATATTTTTTTTCTTTCTGAAATTGGCTAGCCCAGTTCCTTTTTTTTGGAGAATACCAAAACCGAGGCCTACTTGCTTTTCTCACCCTACTAGGCTGCAAATCTTTCAAGACGAGGAGGGATAAGAAATGGGCTTCCCTAGAAAACGGGCTATAAGTTGTAAGAAATGGGCTGTAAATTTTTAAACCAAAGCCAACCGGCAATTGCATTAAAATATCATTTTTTTCAGGATTTCTCTACTCTCTACTCTTATAAAAACCAAAGCCAACTGCCAATTGCATTAAAATATCATCGTTTCACCCACAAGATAAACTACTCATACAAATGCATCTTCATGTTCCGTGCAACGAAGGGGCATCTTGCTAGTTAAGATTCTAAATTTCATTCATTATTTTGCGGACAATTGTTTTTTGAATTTTATTTTGATATAATTTTTTGAAAACTATTTTTAACGTGACTCGAAATTTCGTGATTAAAAGAGTTCGGACCCCACCGAAATATGCAAAATTTCATTGAATTTTTTAGCAGTGCCCAGAATATATGGTATGTAATGCTAATAAAAAGAATATGGGCTTCAAATATCCTTAAGAATTAGCAAATGGGCTATAAATTATTGAAAATAATGGCTAATGGGATGTATGCTGTTTTCCACAGATTTGGAGGCTGACTTCTGGGCCTACTAGGTTGACGATGACGCTGTCCTAAAAAAAAATTTGACGCGTACGCAAGGCTTTGTCAACTTAGTCAACACACAGCAGTGACTGTTGGATGTCCATCCAACGGCCGCCGTGCTTCTTCAATCTTTGATCTTCCTGCTCCAGCCACCCAAACCAGCGCCGGTGGGACTGCCTGCTCCCTCCTCCGATGGCTGGTTGTGCTGCCGCCAGGCCATCCCTCTAACCACCCACACATCCTGTTATTTTCTGGCGACGTCAGCCTCACCCCGCAGCCGACCAGTCAGTGCTTGTTCTCCTCTTAGCGTGGGCATCCGCTGCGGTGGCTTCGCCAGCTCCGGGTGATTCTCTTCCTGGGCCCCGCCCTCGTCCACCGCGTTTGTGCTCTCGGCGCGGCGAGGTCAACATGGTCAACAAACAACAGCCATCAAAAGAGGCTGACAATAGGGGCCCACACAGGAAAATGCCTCCTTATTACGCGCAAAATAATGATTCCTCCACCTGATAGCTGGGTCCCACTGGAAGGGTCTCTGTATTTCATGAAAAAACGTTCCCCCCGCTGTCAGCTCGGACCCACCGGAAATGCCTCCTTATTACGCACAAAAAAATGAATACTCCCCCTACTAGCTGGGACTCACCTTGGTGGGAGGCTGACTTGTGGGCCTACTAAGTTTACGGGGACGGAGGGCTTTGTCAACTTAGTCAATATGAACGACTCTAGCTCCAGTGACCGTACGATGTCCATCCAATGGCCGTAGTGCTTCTTCAACCTCTGGTCTTCGTGCTCCAGCCGCCCAAAGCAGCGCCGGTCGTGCCGCGTGCTCCTGCCTCCCGTGGCCGGCTATGATGCCGCGGAGGCCTCACCGCCCCCTACTACTCCCACCGCTGGCCAGGCCATCCCTCTACTCACCCACACCCCCTGTTATTCTGCGGTGACTGCAGCCTCACCCTCGTACTCCTCTTCGTGTGGGCATCCACTGCTGTGTCTTCCCCGGCTCCGCGTTGTCCCCTTCCTAGGCCTCGCCGTCGTCCACCGCCGTGGTGCTCTCGGCGCGGCGTGGTCAATGTGGTCAACGACCGACTTCCATCAGAAGAGTACTGTGCATGGAGAGGCTGACAGCTGGGTCCACGGCGGCCGCAAGGAAGTGCCTCCTTATTACGCGCAAAATAATTATTCCTCCACCTGACAGCAGGGACCCACCGGACGGGCCACCAGTATTTTGCGAAAAAAACGTTTCCCCCCTGACTGCTGGGACCCACCAGCTACATCTTCGCACGCAAGGAAGTGTGTCCGGGCAAAAAATGATTCGCCCCCCTGACTGCTGGGACCCACCAGCTACATCTTTGCAGGCAAGGAAGTGCCTGATAGTCAGGACCCACCTGGTCGAAGCATACGTAGCGTTGTCATTCTGGTCGCGAAAGTGTACGTACATACTGGTCGATGTAGAGGTACGCACGTGTCATAGTAGAGGCGCGCACGTGTCGATATAGAGGCGCGCATGTAGCATGTACACGTACGTCCAGCGGCGAGGGTGCAAGAAAGAAAATACGGCCACGTACGTACATATGGGTAGGGTCTCGAACGCCTACTCGCGCATACATACATAGCTGGGTCGGAACGGAGAAACACCGTCATCGTCGTGTTCATGGGGAGCCAACGGAATGCGTTGTGTTCATGGGGAGGCAATGGAATGCGTCGTGTTCATCGGGAGGCAATAGAACGCGTGGGAGCCAAACGGCTTGGATGGAACAGGCGATGAAACGAGGCCTGGCGTACCGCACAATATAAGAAACGGACCTCCTACATTCGGAACGGGGTCTAGTTGATCGGGAGGGGTGTGGCGTATCGCAAAATGGAGGAAATGGACCTCCTACGGTCGAAACGGGGGTCCTGTTGACCGGGAGGGGTGTGGCGTACCACAAAACGGACGAAACGGACCTCCTACGACCGAAACGGGGGTCCTGTTGATCGGGAAGGGTGTGGCGTACCGCAAAACGGAGGAAACGGACCTCCTACGGTCGAAACGGGGGTCCTGTTCATCGGGAGGGGTGTGGCGTACCGCAAAGCGGGACTCCACGGGATACTGTTCATCTCCACCGTCGACCTCCTCCAGCCTCCACGGGCTACCGTCGACCTCCTCCAGCCTCCACGGGCTCCTGTTCATCCAGCCTCCACCGTGCGATACTCCACCGGCTACTGCTCAACCACCCCTCCACCGTCTACTGTTCACCCAGCCCTCCACCGTCTACTGTTCATCCAGCCCTCCACACCATGGGGTCCTATTCAACCACCCCTCCACCATCTACTGTTCATCC
>NC_041391.1:178772246-178778474 GCF_002162155.2 Triticum dicoccoides
CCCCGCAACGCTCACTGTTCATCCAATCGATCGGCTTCAGTTAGCAGCAGTAGCAAAGGAATCACTCCATCGGGTTCAGTTAATAGCCATCGATCGATCGCTCGGGTTCAGTAACACGTAGCCTGCAGTGCAATCGCTCGGGTTCAGTTAGAGCCTAACGCCTCGCTCGGGTTCAGTTAGAGCCAACGCCTCACACACACGCGCGTACGTGTACGGGAGAAACGTGCATCGCTCGGCCCCCGACCTCCCACCGTAACCGGCAACTCCCCGAATTTTTCCTCCCCCTCGCTTCTACCATGGTTTTTTCCGTCATGGACGGCCCAAAGAATGTCATGTAGCTGCGTCTCCGGCCCGCCCAGGACGAAAAGCCCATTTTCTATCATGATTTTTTGTCATAGAAGTAGGAGCCCACCACATCTATGATGATACCGGGTTTCGTCACAATTATCATCACAGAAGTGTCATATGTATGACAGAAAAAAAATCGATAGGCCCAAAATGTCACAGATGTGTCTTTTTTTGTAGTGCACCTGCTGGTGGCAGTGGAGAAATTCACCAAGTGGATCGAGGCAAGGGCAATCAAGAAACTGGACGGGCCAACAGCCGTCCGGTTCATCAAGGACATAGCGGTACGCTACGGCATGCTGAACAGCATCATCACCGACAACGGCACCAACTTTGCCAAGGGCGCGCTCGAGCAATACTGCTCTGTCTCCGGCATCCGCCTCGACCTGGCCTCTTTTGTGCATCCGCAGTCCAACGGGCAGGTCGAGCAGGCCAACGGACTCATCCTGTCCGGCATGAAGCCGCGACTCGTCGAGCCACTCATCCGCTCACCCGGCAGCTGGCTCGACGAGTTGCCGGCTGTTATCTGGAGTCTCCGCACCACGCCGAATCAGTCGACCGGGTTCACCCTGTTCTTCCTCGTCTACGGAGCCAAAGCTATCATCCCGACCGACGGCGAGTTCGACTCGCCGCGCATCGTGATGTACACCAAAGCCGAAGCCAGATAAGCCCGCGAAGATGGCGTCGACCTGCTCGAAGAAGCACGTCTCCTGGCGCTCAGCCGCTCGGCCATCTACCAGCAAGGTCTGAGGCACTACCACAGCAAGAAGATCAAGCCTCTCGCGTTCCGCGAGGGTGACCTCGTCCTCCGCCTCGTCCAAGAGCAGGCAGGCCAGCATAAGCTGTCCCCTCCATGGGAGGGCCCATTCATCATGAGCAGGGCCTTGCGCGATCGCAACGCCTACTACCTCATTGATGCACGCAAGTCAAAGAAGCGCACGAAAGACACCGCCGGTGAAGAAACGACACGGCCGTGGAATGAGGAACTCCTCCTCCCGTTTTATAGTTAGCCGCACGAGTGTATGTATCGTCGCCTTTTGGAAATGCATGAAACTATGGGGTCCCCGAACGAATATCGGGGGCTACCTTTTGCCGACCAATTTATTGCATCCTTATTTTTTCTGCATCACTATACCATTGAACCCGGCCACCGGTCCGACTTGCTCGACCCGGGGGTCGGGGGTTGGCCGGCTCGATAGCCACCCTGCCGCCTTACTTGGTGATTTCTAATAAAAGTCAGGATGCTGCGGTCCCTCACTTCGCCCTAAAGCCACAGATCCAGCTTTGGCTGTCGGCTGGCAAGCACGACGGGCCAAAGCTCCTGTACGTTTCATACACTAAGCTCCTGTACGTTTCATACACTAAGTCAAAGCTCATGTACGGTCTTTGGCTGTCGGTCGATCAACCCGGCCCGCCACTCACCAAATGAACAGCCGCACGACCGGCTGCTCACCAACCGGCTTCGCCGGATTGCCGCCAACCGGCCCAGTGGGTGTTCCGCTCGCGCTCAACGTTTCCAAAGACCCAAGTCATGCGCGCCCCCTTTCAAAAAATCGAACTCCTTGTCAAGGACTGGAGCCTCGGCCGTCTGACTCGGGGGGGGGAGGTTTCAGAAAGGAAAAAACGCATGAAATCGGTCCGAAAAACAGAAGGCAAAAAAGCAAAGACACTCACGACATTTACACATAGATATTTAAACAAAAGGCCCACGGCCAAAGTTCATTACACCCTAAAAACCCCTAGTGGGTGGGTGGACCTGTTACTTAACAGATTCTGCATAAAGTGTCTCAGGCATCTCCAGCACCGTGTCGCGACGTCGACGGCTCTCCCCTGGCGGCCTCCGGGTCCGGTGAGACACTGGTGTCCTCCTCGGCGTCCGTGTCACGGAAGACGCCCTTCTCCTCCGAGCTCCCCTCCGGATCATGGAGAAGCAAGCCGTAGTCATCGCCATCCACCACCCTGCCGTCTTCCATCCGCTCCGGATAGAACTCGTCATGGAAGGCGAACTTGGCGATGTAACTGGCCTGGGAGGCGATCCGGCCGGCCTGCTCCTGCAGCAATTGCTCCGAGCCGGCCCGCTGGCCCATCAGCGCGTCCTGCTGAAGATCCGGATGCCAAGACAGCGCAAACCGGAGCGCCATCTCGGCACCGGCACGAGCGGCGGAGACGCGCCACTCGCCAAGATGGTCCAGACCCGTCTCCAGCCAGCGCGCCAGGTGCGTGAAGCAGCTCGGCATGACGGCGCCCGGCCAAAGGGTCGTCGTCATCGCGGTGCCGGCCTGGGACAGCCGCTCCATCTGCGTCCCCAGGACCCGCAGGCGGGCCTCAGTAGCGGCGATGATCTCTGGGAAGGTCCAGGCCGTCCGCGGATCCATCCCAGACCCAACAACGTCGGTCGGGTCGCGCTGATAGCGGACAGCTTCCTCCGCCAGCCGCTGCGTCTTCGGGAAGGCCCCTGTCGCAAAGGAAGAAGCAAGTTAGAAGAACGACAAGGAAGAAAAGCCGGGTCCCGACTCGGCAAGCTACAAGAAGCAGCACTTACTGGAAAAGGACTCTTCCAGGTGCTGCGCCTCAAGCAACGTACCACGCTGATCCCGCTCCATGGCGCGGTCGCGCTCCTCGAGCGCCTTCTCCAGAGTGGCCGCCTTGGCAAGGGCCGCCTTCAGCTCGGCGTCCTTGTCTTTGGCCGCCTTCTCGACTGCCTCACGGCGGCGGGCTTCGTCCTCGCGGGCCCCCTCAGCCGTGGTAACCTGCCCCCGCAGGCGTTCCACCTCGGCCTGGAGCTGGCCCTTGTCGTCGGCCAGCTGGCCGCACTGCTGGTCCGCCTCCACCAGGGCCCGCTGTGCCTCCACGACCTTGGCGGCTCCGCCTTGAGAAGCTCCACCTCGGCCTCGAGGCGGCTCTTGTGACCCGCCAGCTGCTCATGCATCCGGTTGGCCTCGTCAAGAGACCGCCGGGCCACGGCCGCCTCCACCCTCGCCTCCGCCGCCTCGACGCCAAGTCGGCCGGTGTCGGCAACAAGCCGGTCGTAATGATGACCGGCCCAGAGCAGCCGGGTCCGCCAGGACAGCACCTCGGCTGTGAAAAAGAAGGAATGGGCAGAAGAAAAGAACAAGACATAAGATTTGGCCCAATTGTTACACAATTGGCCCGAATCTCGGGGGCTACACCCAGTGGGTGCGCTAGCGTGCCCCCACTAAAAAAGAGCACAAGAGTACCTGCGGCGACGCGGAGCTCCTCCTCCTTGGTGGCAAGCTGCTCCACGAGCTCCCGGTGCTTGCCCAGGAGATGGTTGTAGGCGGCAACCCGGAAGGCGTCAAGATGCTGAAGAAATCTGAAGTCAAAAACAAGGCCAACGCTCTAGAAGATTCGACCCAACTACTACATAGTTGGCCCGGATCTCGGGGGCTACACCCAGTGGGTGCGCTGGCGCACCCCCACAAAGAAGAAATTACAAGGAAGCAAAAACACTCACCAGCACAGCGTGCTCCAGGTCGCGCGTCCACTCCACCTCGGCGTGGGCGAAGGCCTCAAGCCGCTCCATCCGACCCCGCAGGCGGCGGCTGACAGCGTCCAGCGCCGCCTCCTCCTAGGTCTGGGGCCCGAAGACAGTGGCACCCTAGCTCTGCGCCAGCTGCGGCACGGCGGCTCGGCGCCCCCCCCCCTGCCAGGGCACCAAACCGTGCCCCCCGCTGGCCGCTTGCGATGCGGCCAGCACCTCCTCCGACACCCCTCCTGGCGCCGACGACGACTCGAACGCCGGGACCCCCTGCGTCACCACCACCGGCCCAGCTGCTGGGGTGGCCTCCGGCATCGCCGCCTGCGGTACCTCCTCCGTAGCTGGCGGCACCTCCGGTGCCGCCGCCTGCAGCACCTCTTCCAAGATGACGCCGCTCCCACCACCATCAGCCCCCGCGCACTCGACCATGTTAGTCTACGGCGGGGTATCGCTCCCCACCTTCACGGCCTCCTGGTCGAGGATCACCACCTCGGCCCGGCCTCCACGGCCGCGCTCCCTCACCGACGACGGATCAAAGACCGTCGCCGCCAACACCGTACCCTCAGGCATCTCGCGCCAAGCCGGCTCCATGCCAGATCGCGCCCATGCCGCCGCCGCGTCAGTCCAAGCCTGGATCGATGCCGCCTCCAGCTTCGCCTCGGCCCGGTTCCTGTCCCGCCAGTCCAAGGCCTCGGCGTCGCTGGGGTCCAGGCCGAGGTTCGAGTCGGCCCGCCCCTCCACCTTGCCCCATTCGGCGAGATGGGACCGTCTCCTACGGAACGCGGCCCCTTCGGCGGCCGCGGCCTCCACCGCCACCCTCGCCAGCGCGATTGTCGTCCTGAAGAAGAAGGCAGAATGAGCAAAAATGAAGAAATACTAGCTCGAAAAACCCAGGTGCAAACAAGAAAGGAAGCTTACCCCGTCAAGACTGGGACTGGGGCCGGCCTCCCGTGCCCGCTGCTGCGCTTCTTCTTGGCCGGCCTCCCGGCCACCGCCAGGTCCGCCGTGCGCTTCGGGGCCCGGGGTCCCGGTGCGACACTGTCTTTTCCATGCGGGCGGCTCGGCGCCGCCCCATGCGAGGACCCGGTTCCGCACGCATCGCCGCCTCCCCCGCCCAACGCCACTACACCAACAACCGGCATCAGCGTCGCCCGCAGCATGACACGATCAACAATTCAAATGAAGAAAGAAAGATGGAAGATTTACCCGCGCGACGCTCAGCACCGGCGTCGGATTCGGCCACCTCCTCCTCGCCAGGAGCCGCGGGCTCCTATGGCGCCACCGGCGCCACCTGCGACGGAGCCCGGGCGTAAGGATGCCGAATCGCATTCAGAAGAATCTCCCGCGTCGCGTCAGGATGGATGAGAAGATGTGCGGCAGCAAAGTAAGAAGACTAGACACTAACCTACGGCGTCGGGTTCGACTGGTTGTAAGTCGCCTTGCCGAACTGCCAGTCCTCTCCAAGGTTGGCCTTGGAGATGTCGTTCACATCGCGCGCGTCCGGCTCTGCGGATAGCCGCGTCGACCCCATGCGATTGGGATCCTACAGGCCAATCATTTTGCCGATGAGGCAGGAGCGCCTCTGAAGCGGAAGGACCCGGCAAGTGATGAACGCGGCAAGGAGGTCGGTGCCGGTGAGCCCCTCCCGTGTCCTCATCACCGTCACCCGCTCGCAGAGATTGACGATCTCCTGTGACGGGCGCTGGAGCGAGTAGCCCCAGTTCGTCTTTGCCCACGGCGGCGTGATGGCGAAGGCCGGAAGGTTGATGTGGTCCGCGCCATGGTTGCGGACGTAGAAGAAAGAGTTCTGCCACTTCTTGGCAGAATCCTCCAGCGGGATCTTGGGGAAATCCGCCCCCGGTCGCTTTGAGATGATGGTGGCGCCATAGTCGGCGAACTCCCCGGCCGACGGATCCTGCTGCTTCAAAGGGAAGAAGCGCGCCCAGAGGTCGATCGTGGGCTCGATCCCAGGTACCCCTCGCAGAGCGTGATGAAGCCGGAAAGCTGGACAATGGCGTCGGCGCTAAGATCGTGCGGATGGAGCCCGAAGAACTCCAAGAACGCCCAGAATAAGGTGCTCGTCAGCAGCACAAATCCGTGCTCGAAGTGCGTGAGGAAGACCACGCACTCCTGCCCCTCAGGCCGAGGCCTCTGCTCGCCGCACTGCAGGCGAACGCCAACATCCATCTCCCGTGGCAGGCGCCGCGACGCCCGGAGCCGGGTGATGTCGTCGGTGGTGACGTTCGAGCCCATCCAGGAGCCCGACGGCAGCGACATGATGTGAAGAAGAGGAAGACGAAGATGGATGACGGAGGAAGCTCTGCTTGGAGCAGCGGGCGCCGTAGTGCGTCGGTTGCAAAGGGCAGGGCGAAAGCAAAGGGACA
>NC_041391.1:178778878-178791427 GCF_002162155.2 Triticum dicoccoides
GATTTATAGCCCTCGGTTCAAACATGGGGGAGTGGGATCGTCTGCACGCACCCTTTCCACTACCCTGCAATAAGTGTGCATGTACACATAGAGTAACTAATCGAGAAACTGCAACCGGCCCCCAGACGCCGCAATAAATCCACGTGCGTAGGCCAAGGGCGCGCGGCGGCGGGCCCCGGCCCGTCACCCAGTCCCGTCACGCGCGTGGCCTGTCAGGCCCCTCTGGCTTTGGCCACCAAGTGGCGCCCATGCAAAGCCCGAGGGATTGAGATTCGACAGACTCCTCGGTTCCCGCCACGGCCGGGATGCCGCCATCCAGTTTCCGAGAAAACCGGCACACAGTGGGTGTTGCCAGACCCGACACTTGCAGAATCCGCCTTGCTCAAGGGGGAAACAGTGAAGGCCCACTCATCCGAGGATGGCGGACCTTCACAGCTTCGGGGACTACTGTCGGGGGGATGAACCCCAAGCAGGCAACGGAACTCGGATCCTCTTCAAAAACAACGGGGCCCGCATCGCCCCTCAAAACCGGCACGCGCCTGGCCGGGTCGCTCAACCCGGCAAGGCCCGCAGCCCGGCCAACCCCTCCGACCCGGTAAGGTACGTCAACCCGGACTCAGCAACTGGCACAAGACGGCCGAACCCGGCAGGACCAAGGCTTCCCCAACAAGCCGACCCTACCCATGGCGTGCGCTACAATCCAGCCAAGGATCAAGCTCCCATCCCATCCAGGTTGTACGATGGGACGAGACGACAGTCACCGATGACCAAGACAAAAATGTTTGCACCCATGCCTATGGTCAGACGGAGCGTGGCAACAGTGCCCCTTACCTACCCGTTGACCAGGGCTGGCGTGGCAATAGTGCTTCCGCCCTCACTGCTGATATAGGACCTTGAGAAGAAGTAAGTAAGTCTAGATGGGGGTGATTAGACTACTTGACCAAAGAAAAACTATGCCTTTTCCCAATTTTAAACTTTGGCAGATTTTAGCTATCTTAGCACAAGTCAAGCAATCTTCACACAATTCAAGCAAGCATGCAAAGAGTATATGATCAGCCGAAAGTAAAGCATGCAACTTGCAAGAATGTAAAGGGAAGGGTTTGGAGGTTTCAAACGCATTTTGGAGACATGGTGATTTTTGAGCCGTGGTTCCGATAGGTGGTGCTATCGTACATCCACGTTGATGGAGACTTCAACCCACGAAGGGTAACGGTTGCGCGAGTCCATGGAGGGCTCCACCCAAAAGGGTCCACGAAGAAGCAACCTTGTTTATCCCACCATGGCCGTCGCCCATGAAGGACTTGCCTCACTAGCGGTAGATCTTCACGAAGTAGGCGATCTCCTTGCCCTTACAAACTCCTTGGTTGAACTCCACAATCTTGTCGGAGGCACCCAAGTGACACCTAGCCAATCTAGGAGACACCACTCTCCAAGAAGTAACAAATGGTGTGTTGATGATGAGCTCCTTGCTCGTGTGCTTCAAATGATAGTCTCCCCAACACTCAACTCTCTCTCACAGGATTTGGATCTAGTGGAAAGAAGATTTGAGTGGAAAGCAACTTGGGGAAGGCTAGAGATCAAGATTCATATGGTAGGAATGGAATATCTTGGCCTCAACACATGAGTAGGTAGTTCTCTCTCAGAAATGGTAAGTTGGAAGTGTAGGTTTGTTCTGCTGGCTCTCTCCACGAATGAAGAGGAGGTGGAGGGGTATATATAGCCTCCACACAAAATCTAACCGTTACACACAATTTACCAATCTCGGTGGGACCGAATCAACAAACTCGGTCGGACCGATTAACTAAACAATGTGACCGTTAGGGTTTTCAGTGGGACCGAAATGCAACTCTGTAGGACCGATATGGTTAGGGTTAAGGCATAACGTAATCTCGGTGAGACCGATTACACAAACTCGGTGAGATCAATTTTGGTAATAAGCTAACCAGAGAGTTGGTCAGGCAAACTCGGTGGGACCGATTACTCAAACTCGGTGAGACCGATTTGGGTAATAAGTTAACCAGAGAGTTTGCATTGTAATCTCGGTAGTACCGATTGCTCAAACTCGGTGAGACCGATTTTGATAATGGACATACACAGAGAGATTACAATCCCATCTCGGTGAGACCGAGATCCCTATCGGTGAGACCGATTTGCCTAGGGTTTGTGGCAGTGGCTATGACATCTAAACTCGGTGGCACTGGATAGAAAGAATTGGTGGGGCCGAGTTTGACTTTAGGTTTAGGTCATATGTGGATATGAGGAAGTAGTTGAGGGTTTTTGGAGCATATCACTAAGCACTGTGGAGCAAGAAACTCATTAAGCAGCACCTCATCCCTTCTTGATAGTATTGGCTTTTCCTATAGACTCAATGTGATCTTGGATCACTAAAATATAAAATGAAGAGTCTTGATCTTGAATCTTGAGCCAATCCTTTGTCCTTAGCATCTTGAAGGGGTTCCACATCCTTTAGTCCATGCCACTCCATTGTTGAACTTGTCTGAAACATATTAGATAAAAGTGTTAGTCCAACAAGAGATATGTTGACATTAATTACCAAAACAACCCAGGGAGCACTTGTGCTTTCAATCTCCCTCTTTTTGGTAATTGATGGCAACATACATCAAAGCTTTAGATAATGAGAATAGTAAGCAAAGCTTTGGAAATACATGTAACAAGCATAGGCTCCCCCTACATGTATGCAATCATGTGATTATGGAATATAGAAGCATGTGAATGCATGAACATGACAGAGTAGGCAATGTGTTACATGTATCTTGGCCATATGCATCAGAGCAAAGAGTGTTAAAAAACAATACCTTCATGCTCATGAGTCCTTCTTGCAAACAGTATGTACAACAGCAAGAATTCCTCATACACATGACTGTGATGCATATACTTACCTTGTGGTCTTGAGTTGGCTTAGGATGGAATGAACCTGCGTAAACAAGGTTAGATAACACAGATACACCTACTAGCTAGAGCAAACAGAAGGAACCACAAGAATACCAAGACTGGGATGACATGTAGTGAGTGAGTACCAAGTACCACATTGGATTAGGCATGTCCCCAAAGGTAAAGATATGCAATGAATTTAAATGATTTCTTTCCCTTAGATGGCTTGCTCCCCCTGAATCTAGCATGGGATACTGGGAGAAGATAGGGAACAGAAAATCAGAGCTGAAAGGAACAAATGAACAGAGCTAATGAAAATAAGCACATATGAACATGTCTTTCCCCTCAAGAAGACATGTGGCATCTCTCCTCTTGAACACTAATCATCTGGGATCCTTGAGGATTACTCTCTTCTTGAGTATTCTCTCCCCCTGGAGGTCTCTCTCTCCCCCTGTGGAAGTGATACTCTCTCTCTCCCTTTGGAAGTGATAAGCTTTGATGTGATCTCTCTCTCCCCCTTTGACATCAATTTCCAAGAAGGGTCTTTTGGAATTTGTCGTGAGTGGGTTAGGTCCTTGAGTCACAGTGCAAAGCACTGATAAAAATGTGATGCTTGTAGAGGACAAGATTCATTGAGTGGAGCTGGATCAAAAGTAAAGATGAATAAGTGGCAAATTGTTTTTCCTGTTGTGAAATCGGTGGCACCGAGTGGTATGCTTTGGTTGTACCGAAAGGATTCGGTTGGACCGAAAACAACAAATCGGTGAAACCAAGTTCATCACAGAGAAAACACTTGTCACCTCAGCTCACTAGACTAGTAAGATCTCACAAAGATTTGCAAGGAATTAACTGAATGATATGCAATGAATTGGATGCAGGAAATGCAGAGCAAATAGAAAAGAAAGAAATCTAGATGAAGTTTTTTTTTGAAAGGGGAAACACACATGCATGAGACAAATGCAAGAGCACAGAAAAGAACACGAGAGAACTTCATCTAGAATTGGTCAGCGACAAAGTCACCTATGTTAGAGTATATTGACTTAGGAGTCAAGTGAGATCACTTGATCATAGGTCATACTAATCGTTTAAGCTCAAAATGGGGTTACCATTTTTCGTTTAAGCGTCTTGATGTATTCACATCTTGTCGGGTTGCTTTAACTCATGTCTCGGAGTAAAGCTTCTCTAAGATGGAATAGCATACCTTGGGTGGTGGTGTTGATCATGTAGTTGAACTTGTGTGGGTTGCTCAAGGTTGATGTAGCTCATCAAGAGTTGGGAGCACCACTTGGAATTTGAGTTCATCTACCTACATGGGTTAGTTCTTGCAAGGAATAGCACTTGTGTATCCAAAATAACAATCATGAAACTTAACATAGAATTTGTCAAAGGATATGTTTGAATGGTTCCGTGCTTCCTTGTCTTCAACCACCATAGAGTAGAGACTTGGTGATGTAGAGATTGCTCAAGATATCAGTAGGTTACAATCTCATAGAATTTGATCCAACCAAGTACCTACATGGGTTAGATAACATGCAGGATGCAAATATATCCAAGACATAATGTCGTGGAATTGTCACGTCAGATGTCCTCGTGAAAGGACTTAGTTGTGGAGCCATCGCAACTAGGAAGCTTGAAGGGGTTAATCGAGACAAGGGACACGAGAGGTTTTATACTAATTCGGCCCCTTACGGTGAAGGTAAGGCCTACGTCTAGTTGGGTTGGTATTGATGTTTCGATGACCAGGGAGCGAGATACGCTATGCCCGGCTCTCGATGAGTTGTTTCTTGCCCTAAGCCGCCAGCAGTTCGTCCCCTTATATACACGGGTTGACGCCCTGCGGCTTACAGAGTCCCGGCTGGCTTATAAAGAGTGTCCGGGTCGGTGACTAGTTAAGTCTACCTTATGATACAAGTCATATTACTATGGCGGTTTATTACAACGGGCCTTAAGTCGCCTGCGGGCCTTAAGCCCTCTATGAACCGCCATCTTCACCTTTGGTCTTGGGCTTCTCTCTGGTAAGTCTTCTTTGCGTAACCCGGCCCCTCCTGGGTGGCTTACTCAAATAGTTATATCCCCAACATTAGGCCCCAGATTGATTTGAACTTGTTCATGTCAATCTTAAAATACCTTATGGAACTGTCCTTCAGTCTTTTGTCTTGCGCGAAGAATTTAACCCGCCGTGATGTCATCATCTGGATCCGGGTTAAATCACCGTGACGTCATCTTCAATAAAACTTATTTTTACTCCATCATATCGTCCAACGGATCTTTGCCTTTACTGACCATCCAGAGAATCGCGGCGTCAGGGCCGCTGGATAATAAACTCTATCTCCTCGTTTCTCGTGCCGCCTTAGTTATCCTTCTCTTATAAATAGGCGCAACCCTTGCCTTCCCATTCTCCTTCCAGTCGTCTCCTTCCTCTTGCTGCTTCTCTGTCGCTCAAGCTCTGCCGCAACCGCCGTCGCAGATCTTGTCTTCACCAACTCCGGGCGCTGCATCAACCTGGTTTGACCAGAGAAACGCAACAAGCCTCTGCTGCAACCCTGCATCCGTAAGTCTCCTCTTTCCTGCCTCTTAGATCCACATTAGAACCTTCGAGTTCGTCGGAGTTCATCACCATTAGAACCAAACCCTAGTTAGTTCTATTCTTAGATGCCTCTTCTGATCTGAGAATGATAAAAATGGCCGTGGTAGTTGTTTTCGCACTTGTTTAGGATATAAAATAGATCCCTTTTTCTGCCTAAGAGCCTCATTCGAGCCTATGAACACATCTACATCAGCTTTTAGGTCTAGAAAATTTTCTTATCAGAACAGATCTTTGATCTCCAACAATAGTAGCAGATTATGAAACCTGTTTGTATCACCCGGAAAACTGCTTCTGTTGAATACATTTAAACTCAACTGCCTATGTAGCCGGTTCAAATAGATAACATTGATCTGTTAATCTTATTTGCTTCTTATGACCTTAAGAGGTTTGAACTGCTTTTGATACCTGTGGCGGCTTATACACTGTTGCACAGCTATCCTTATATCATTAGGCCCCTTATTAAGACGTCACCTTGAATAATTAAGATATTTCTTCCGGGTTAAAATTGAACCGGATCTTCTTATTTTATCATAGGCCAATTGTTGTCATGGCTCCTAAGACTACCAAGGCCCTTGTGACCTGCAATTGGGTCCCATCCATAGTTACCAAGAGTAAACTAGCTGAGTTCGTGAAATCTGACCACCTGCCAAAAAAGGAGGTCATGTCTTATCGTGCCCCTGACCCGTCTGAAGAAAGGCCTCAACCCAAAGAAGGGGAGGTAACAATTTTTACGGATCATTTGAGCGGGCATTTGCTCCTCCCGGGTCAAAATCTTCAGGGAGGTTTTGAATTTCTTTGACCTTAGACCTCAAGACATCGGACCCAATTCCGTGTCAAATATTTGCAATTTCCAAGTCTTCTGCGAGGTGTACCTGGGAAAGGAGCCAAGTCTGCTATTGTTCAGGGAACTTTTCTACATGAACCGGCAAAATGAACGTGCTAATGGGCCCAGTCTTGAGCTTGGCGGCATCTCGATCCAGCGATGGAGAGACTGCCTTTTTCCTTATGCTGAGCTGCCGAGTCACCCAAAATCTTGGAACCAAACGTGGTTCTATTGTCAGGACACTTCTCCGGCTGATGAGAATCCTTTGCTCGGCTTTCGCGCCCTGCGCCTTGAGTCCAACCATCCGCTAGCAGACAAACTGACGGCCGTTGAACGTCTGCCTCTCAATCCCACCATCAAGAAGATCAAAGCTCTCTTGGGAAACGGTTTAAACGGCATCGATCTGGTCCGGGTCTGGGTCACTTGGCGAATACTTCCCTTAAGCCGTCATGCTGGTTTAATGTGTACTTACACAGGCGAAAAGGATGACTCATTACGCCACAGTCCTGACGACTTACCAGATGATGTGGTAGATGCTACGACCCAGTCGCTGTTGAAAGAGGGCACTGTGATGAGTACCTTTGGCTTACTGCCCTTTTGCAAGAAGAACCCGGCCCAGCCGTAAGTTATCAATCTTAATAAATACTCTTTACTGTATTATACCTTTTTTGGTACTCATAATTCCTTATCCTTTTCCATAGGCCGATGATAGCTTCTGGAATGTCAAATATGACCATGAGGCTGCCAAACAAGCCAGGACGACTAAGAAAAACAAAAGGAAAGCCGCCAAGATAGGAACCTCAAAGAAGAAGAAACCCAGTGCCTCCGACTTACTCAGATTGGAAAATAGTTCTTCAGATGATGAAGAGGTAATCTTTACACTTTCTTAATTCCCTTGTCATCACTTGTCTGACATTCTATCCCTTCAGGAGGATACGGGGAACAGTCAAGCAGCCGATGAAGAGGTAACTATAATCTCCTCCGACTCAGAGCCTTTGCCCAAGCAAAAGATCCAAAGGGTGACCCGGAAAGTAAGATTTTCACATGCTTTTGCTTATCAAGATCCTCAATTTCTTTTGAAGCAACAACAGCTTGTGAACCGGAGGCAGACCCGGAACAACAAGGATGCGGAACTCTCCTCCGGCTTACCTGACGTAACCAGGAAGCGTCGAACTGCGGTTATCTCCGATTTACGTTCTGTCTTACCTTTAGCGGGCTTAATTCGTCAACCTCTCAATTCATCTGACTCCAATTATCAGGATGCCTCTCCTTCTTCCGGTGAACCCATGTAATCAAATATGCCGGCTTTTAAAACTGCTCCCGGGTAATGTAACCTTATATACCTTGAGCTTTACTTTACCCATGCTTGCATATTCATCTTTCTGCCTTTGTTAACAGCATGCAAGTGAAACCCAGCAAGAGGGCAAAGAAGAATAAGCCGTCCCAGGACCCAATTGTAACTGAACCGGTGATTAACACGTCTGCTCCAAACAGCCCTACCCATCAGCCGCCGCCTGAACCGACTTCTGATATTCCAGTGCCAACCTCTGATCCGCCTGCCGAAGATACTCTCAACAATTCTGATAACCCGGAGACTCCTAGACCAGTCAAGACAAATGACCCGAAAGTTGAGATTGTGAGGTCTCAGTTTGTTGAACCAGGGCGGCCCACCGTCCTTGCCAAATGTACTACCAAGGAAGAACTTGCCGAACACCGAAAAGCCAAGCAGGACATTACTGATTATACTCACTTAAGCATTGGTGATATAGCCTCGGGCTATCTGAATCAAGTGCATAATAGCCGTGACCTGGAAATTGACATGGTAAAACAAATACAGCACAAGTCTGAGGTATAACTTATACTATTTACCCGAATCTTACATACTGTACCAGCCCCCAAGTCTATTGCTTATGAATAAATATGCTATAGACTTAGAAATCTGCTTACTTGTTAGTTTATCCGGTTCAAAGAGAATATATTTAACCCGGTTATAATATGATAGTTTTAAATTTGCAATATACATTAGCCCCCAAGGGTCAAGGATCTTTACTTGTAAAGTGCTTGAGACTTAACATATGTGACCCGGTATGGTAGGTTTAAAATTCTTCAGCATACATTAGCCCCCAAGTGCCAAGGATCTTTACTTGGAAAGTTCTTGGGACTTGAATGTTACCTTACTATGATCCTTACCATAACCTGGTGTCAATGCAGGCCACCATAAGCCAATTTGAATCGGAGCTTGTTGTCCTGAAGAGTCGTCTGGAAACTCAAGAACTTGAAACTCAGAAGGCCAATTCCAAATTTGAATTCAGTGTCTTTGAAAATGAGAAGTTGAAGAAGAATTTTGAGTCAGAGAAGAAAGCTTGGGCTGATGAGAAGGCTTCACTGGTGACTCGGGCTGAGACAGCAGAAGCATCTCTTGCAGAAGCAACAACCGAGCTGTCGGTCTTAAAACGGCAGATATCTCAAATGGTCTCAGCCATCTTCGGTAAGTTACTGTGCAAAACCTCAAATATTGCAACCTTACAATGACTATTGTAATAATTACTTCCGGCTGACTGTTATGCTTGTGCACACACAGGCCCCAGGAGTACCAACCTGAAGCAAAACATGCTGATCAAGCTTAAAGTAGTTTACACCTTAGTAGAACAGCTATACTCCGGGTCACAACATGCCTTGGCCGTTGTAGCCTTATCAAACACCCCTCCCCGCCTTCTACAAGACGTGTTGAAGAGCCTCGCTTTTCTGCCTCAGCGAATCAAAGACTTAAGGCGGGCGTTGTAACGCCCTCGATGTGGCTATAGCTCCCACGTGTCGAGGCACGACTTAGAGGCATAACCGCATTGAAAGCAATGTCGCAAGTCAGGCAATCATTACAACATCCCATGTAATATATAATAAAAGGGGGAGATAACATAGTTGGCTTACACTCGCCACGTCACATCAGAGTACATAAATAACATCTATCAAACAAACACTCATGGCCCGACTACGGCGCCAAAATAGAAAAGACCCCCAACATGCGACAAGGTCCTGAATCGATAACCCCAACTAGGCACCACTACTGATCATCCGGAAAAGACACGTAGTATCGCTGAGAGTCCTCGTCGAACTCCCACTTGAGCTCGTAATCGTCAACTGGAGCAGAACACCTGGACCTGCATCTGGAGTTGTAGTATCTGTGAGCCACAGGGACTCAGCAATCTCACACCCACGCGATCAAGACTATTTAAGCTCATAGGAATGGATAAGGCAAAAATATGTGGAGCTGCAGCAAGCGACTAGCATATGTGGTGGCTAACTTATACGCAAAAGAGAGCGAGAAGAGAAGGTGAAGCACGAGCAAGAAGCTAAAGGAACATCCTGCGCAAGCATAACTCCAACACCGTGTCCACTTCCCGGACTCCGCCGAGAAGGGGCCATCACGGTAACACACACGGTTGATTCATTTTAATTAAGTTTAGTTCAAGTAATCTACAACCGGACATTAACAAATTCCCATCTGCCCATAACCGCGGGCACGGCTTTCGAAAGTTCAATCCCTGCAGGGGGGTCCCAACTTAGCCCATGACAAGCTCTCACGGTCAACGAAGGAATAGACCTCCACCCGAGACACACCGATCAGACTCGGCAACCCGGTACAACAAGACAATTCGACAGGTTAAAACAAGACCAGCAGCACCGCCCGAATGTGCCGACAAATCCCGATAGGAGCTGCACATATCTCTTTCTCAGGGCACACTCAGATGAGCGCTCCATACAACTAAAACCAAACCTCGAGTTTCCCCGAGGGGGCGCTGCACAGGACTCTAGTTTGGACCAACGCTCAGAGGAGCACTGGCCCGGGGGGGTTAAAATAAGATGACCTTCGGGCTCCGGAAACCCAAGGGAAAAAGAGGCTAGGTGGCAAATGGTAAAACCAATGTTGGGCATTGCTGGAAAAGCTTTAATCAAGGCGAACTATCAAGGGGTTCCCATTATAACCCAACCGCGTAAGGGACGCAACAATCCGGGAACATAACACCGATATGACGGAAACTAGGGCGGCAAGAGTGGAACAAAACACTAGGCGAGAGGCCGAGCCTTCCACCCTTTACCAAGTATATAGATGCATTAAGACAACATAGCAATATAATGATATCCCAACAAGAAAATAAATGTTCCAACAAGGAACGGCTCCAATCTTCACCTGCAACTAACAACGCTATAAGAAGGGCTGAGCAAAGCGGTAACATAGCCAATCAACGGTTTGCTAGGACAATGGTGGGTTAGAGGATCAACATGGCAATTGGGAGGCTGACAAGCAAAAGGTAGGCATCGTAGCAGTGGCGAAGCAAAAGAGCGAGCAAACTAGCATAGCAAAGATAGTAGTGATTTCGAGGGTATGATCATCTTGCCTGCACAGTTGTCAGAGTTGACTGGATCCTCGCAAGCAAACTCAACGGGCTCCTCGGTAGCGAACTCGTCTCCCGGCTCTACCCACAATACAAACAAGCAACAAGGATACAATCAACCACGGGCAAGACCAAGCAATTTGATGAAATGACGATATGCTATGCGGGATGCGATGCGGGATGCAAAATGCAAGATATGACAGTAAATGCATGAACCTGGCATCAACTTGGAAAACCAAGTGTGCCACTGGATAGAGGGGATGAAATCGCTTGAAAACGATATAAAGATCATAGGAATCGGAGCTACGGTTTGGAAATGGCGAGCGTTTTAAGATACGACACCGGTCTGCGATTTACAGCAAGTAGGCATCTAAATGCAACGAAATGAACATGCTACAGCCACCAAACATGGAAACAAAATACATGGCAGTGATGTACACAAGATGGTTGACAAAACACTAGCACTGAGCCATAGGCAAATTCATCCATTAAGAGGTTCAAACAAGCATGGTTAAAACGCAAATGCAAAACAGATTCCAGACTTAGTGAAATTAACACTAGTCTGAAATTTCAGATCACGATGCTCTCTTCGGAGCAGCAAAACAACATGATAGAAAACCTGAACATGACAAGTAAGAACATGGCATTGAGCTACTCGACAAGCTTAACAAAACACCCAAAGTGACCTGGGGCCAAAAGGGTTCACAAAATACTCTACCGAGCTCACGAACATAGCTCGAACACAATCAGTTTTCAGACTTAGTGAAAACTGAGACATGCTGAAATTTAACTCACGAAGGCATGTAGACGAGCTCGATGCACTCACTACAGTGCAAGTCATGGCAAGGAAAGCATATAACCAGCAAGAAGGCACAAAGTGCTAGCTACACATGGCAAGAACGAAGGCATAGCATGCATGGAACACTAACGGTAGCATCGGCAAAATCGCAAACAAGTTGACGATCTGCCCAGATTAACAACGAAGCAAAAGTTGAGCTCGATTGAGTCAACCTAGAGCACTCCACATATGCAAACAAAGACATGCATGGATATAGCATAACATAAGTATCAAAACTCCCTTACTAATCATCCTTAAAAGAGGCACGAATCACTAGGAAACAAGCTGGACATCTAGCATCATGAACTAAAATATCCCAAACTTAGTGAAAATCATTAAGTCCCTGAAATCTGCAATCTCAGGTACCTCTCTTCGCAAGCTTGCAAAAGACAAAACACAAATCCTAAAAATACATGGGTGGCACCTCTGGAAAGAAGACAAAATGCTTAACAATTCATCCCAAAGGGGCACAGGCATATCATGCACGAATTAAACATGGCAAAAATGACAAAAGTGCATGATGAACTAACGGATCTGCAATTTAACTCACGAAGCCTCCTTCCAACAGCATTTTGGGCACCAAGATGACCTCAAATGCAAATAATGCAATGGAATGAAATGATGTACATGTCCAGACGAAGATTTTGATATATCATACGCCCAAAACGGAGCTACGGTTGCAAAGATACAAGCAGTCAAAGATAGCACGAAAATTAGGGTTTCGGGGGAGAGAGGTCAACCGATGCCCAGATCCAGATCTGGATCGGCACGCTTCCCGAGGCGGCGCCGGAGACACTGTAGCAGCCGGAGGAGCTCGTCGCCGGAGCCGGTGGAGGAGGGGAGGCCGGCGAGGCGGCGGGGAGAGGCCGGGGTGACGCCGGGGAAGGCCGGTGGCGGCGCCCGGCGGCGGTGGACGCGGCCCGCGCGCCGGCGAGGGCGGCGGCGGCCGGCGCCGATGTTCCCGGGCGGCGAGGGAGCCGCGGGCGGCGGCGCGGAGGCGGCGGCGGTCGGCCGC
>NC_041391.1:178791850-178852576 GCF_002162155.2 Triticum dicoccoides
GGCGGGGCGACGCGGGCCTCGGGGGCCGGCTGCGGGCCTCCCGGGCCTGGCGGCGGCGAAGTGGGCGCGCGCCCATGTGGCGGCGCAGGATTCGCTGCGGCGGCGGGGCGGACAACGTCCGGCGCGGGCGGACACGTCCGGCCCGGCGCGGGGAAGATGGATCTTTTTTTTAAAAAAAACTAGGGTTTCGGACGGGGGAAGAAGAGATCCGAATGGAGGGGGGTATAAATAGGCATAAGTGGAGTTAGGAGAGTCCAAATGAGGTGCGGTTTTCGCCCACACGATCGTGATCGAACGCTCTAGGACATGGAGTAGAGTTTGGTGGGTTTTGGGCCAAATTTGGAGGGTGTTGGGCTGCAACACCCACGAGGCCTTTTCGGTCCCTCGGTTAACCGTTGGAGTATCAAACGAAGTCCAAATGACCCGAAACTTGACAGGCGGTCTACCGGTAGTAAACCAAGGCCGCTTGGCAAGTCTCGGTCCAATCCGGAAATGTTTAAACCCCACACACGAAACAAGACTAGAAATGACCACCGGAGGAGAACGAAGCGCCGGAATGCAAAACGGACAACGGGGAAAATGCTCGAATGCATGAGATGAACATGTATGCAAATGCAATGCACGTGATGACATGATAAGAGATGCACGAAAAAGAAAACAACACACGGAGACAAAGACCCGAACCCGAGAAATAAATATAACTTAGCGCCGGAGACGGCAAGAGTTGGATACAAATATGGAAAGTATATCTGGGGCGTTACAGGCGTCCTCAAGAGCCGGGGCCGTGGCCGCATTGAGCCGGGCTAAAGCCAGGCCGACCTTGCCCTTGGATACCCAAGTCTGAAGGAGGACGGCACTGTATTTGACGACCATGATTTCACAGCCTGTGTCAAAGCTAGGGATGTAAACGGATCGGATCGGATCGGATAATTCTTTTACCATATCCTTTACCATATTTTTTGGTCGGATTCGGAGCGAAGCAGATAATGACCGGATGCGGATTTGAATGCGCATTATGTTGGACTACGAATTCGGAGCGGAAGCGGAGTAAATTCGGATCGGAAACGGACTAAAATTATCGGATGATACACGCAAAGACATGATTTATTTCTACTAAGCAAACAATATGAAAACACGTTTTCATCCAAGCGCATAACAGTAGAGAGTGGCATTTTAAATTTATAAATCACCAGTATAGCAATAATATGTAGTGCTGATAAGATGTGGATAGCATTACACATAGAGTCCAAGACAAAGGTCGTACTTAATAAATACTTAATTCAATCAAAGTTTTTATTTATTATGAAAGGCAAGTATCCGAT
The DNA here is from genome assembly GCF_002162155.2 of Triticum dicoccoides. NCBI lineage: Eukaryota > Viridiplantae > Streptophyta > Magnoliopsida > Poales > Poaceae > Triticum > Triticum dicoccoides. The sequence continues at coordinate 178,793,173 of NC_041391.1, forward strand.
CAAGTAGAAGCCGGTAATCATCCTTGATTTCTCTTCAACATGGTGTTCTTCCAATCCATTGGCATCACCCTGTGGGAATGATAAGAGATATTAGATGCTACACTTGACAATCAGAGAAATTATTAATACTTAGCTATGGACAATTAAGTAGTTCGAATACACATGCTTCAATTCTGAGGTGTATATATCCACATGATTAATCTGTAACTTCTTAGTGTGTGTGTGTGTGTGTGTGTGTGTATAGAGAGAAGAGAAACATCAAGCACCAGATATTGCATTGATGCACGTACTATACATACATGACTAATTCAATTATATTGATACCTGATCGGTAACTAGCAACATACATATTCAATCATGAGTACAGATGTATATATAAATGTAAATCTAACCTGATCGGCATGTGATCCGTAACTAGCAAGTAGCAGCACACATATAGAAGGCATATATTAGTAAAACAAATCCATATGTGCAAAGAGGATAGATGCTGGTAATATATACTAACATACATCAGAGAATTGTTGGTATAACTGCATACCTAAACTTCTTGCTCCTCATGCAGTTTATCAGCCTCTTATTCAAGATCCGTTCCTTGATTATCCTATGTATCAGCAGCATGAAATTTAAGGAAAATATTGTTATTACTTAAAATAAATAAAATACCAGTAATGTTCAAGAGGCAATCAGACATACTTGCATAGCTAGCCTCTCCCCTAAAGTTGAAGTACTCATGGTATAATGGAAATTGTCATCATCATTGCCAGCTTCTGCTTGTGACTACAAAGTCCAGGAAATATATTAGCATTAGATGATGTATAGGGAATTAATGATCATGAAGGCAAGTCCCTTGAAAAATTAGTAGAGCGGTAGAGAGGGCAGGGCCTTACCTTTTCGTCAAGCTGTTCCTCAAGACTCATATAGCAATAAGTGTTTCCACAACCTCCAGATCGTTCACAATAGAACCAAGTCTATCCCCTCTTTTATTGTCATTTTTCCTAGATGCAGCAACCCAGTCCTTTGTACATATTAATGCTTCTACCACATGGGGGTCGAGATGACTACGGAATGGATCAATAACACGACCACCGGCACTGAAAGCTGCTTCCGAAGCAACAGTGGATACTTGTATGGCCAAAACATCACGAGCAAGCATTGATAACATAGGATATACATCTTGATGTGTTTTCCACCATGATAAGATATCAAAGTTCTCAAAAGCAATCTTTGAAAGCCTTATTGTAGCTTCTGCCATGTACTTATCCAAGTCAGTGTCGCCATCATTAGACCCATGAGTGCCCTGCTGAGACAGAAAATAATCATCTTCATCTTCTACCATAAGATCAGTCACACCTTCTTGGGAAGTGGTAGTACAGCTAGGTCCATCGGTGCTCTTTGAATACTTAGAAGCATATGCTTGGTACATATGCTTCACAGCAATAATCAACTCTTCTACTTTACCATGATACATTAGTTCCCGATGAACCTTTCTCATGTAATGTTCAATTCCACTTCTCTTGTATCTAGGGTCAAGAAAGAAGGCAACCGCAAGAGAAAGATTTGACTTCCTCCAGTACTTATCAAATTTAGTTTGCATAGAAGCTGCCATCTTTTTAATAGTAGTATCACTACTTTTACGCCAACCAGAAATTAAAGCCTTGATCTCACAGAAGCCTTTATAGAATAAGTTTGCTGTTGGATATTGATTACCTGATAGTAGAGTAGTGAGATCATCAAACTTCTTCAAGCATCTACAAAGAGTAAGCGCCTTGTCCCAATCATCATTTGTTGGAGAAAACTTATCAAACTTCTTTTTGTCAATCTCATGCAACCTATCAAAGGCCTTCTTATAATATAGGGCATCACTCAACATGTGGTATGTAGAATTCCACCTCGTTTGGACATCCAGCCGTAGACCTTTTTCTGTGGACAACCCACACTCAGATGCACACTTATAGAATTCCTCCTCCAACTGAGGCGATGATTTTACTGCCAAAACAAATGCCTTAACACCCCAAACTGCATTTGAAATTTGATCAAGACCATCTCTAGCAACCAAATTAAGAACATGATTTGCACATCTCACATGAAAGAATTCACCATCACATACTAGAGGGGAATACTCTTTCAGTTTACTAATGACATGTTTAACACAAACTTCATTTGAAGATGCATTGTCCAAAGTAAGAGAAAACATTTTTTTTCTCAATAAACCAGCGCAAAATGCAAGCAATAAATTATCCATACATGTTAAGACCAGTATGGCGCCCTTCTACATGCATAAATTTGATGATCCTTTTCTGAATAATCCATTCATCATCAATCCAATGCACAGTGACACACATGTACCCTTTATTCTGATTTGATGTCCACATGTCCATTGTGGTGCTAAAATGACAGTTAATTGTTTTGAAATACTCATACAGCTTATCCTTTTCTGTTTCAAACATAGCCACTATTTCATTTCTAACAGTGTTACGGTTCTTCAAAGGAAATGAAGGGCGCAAGGATTTGATGAAGTCACGGAAGTATTCATGCTCAACAATATTGAAGGGATATTCATGCATGATTATTGCCAAGTGGAGCTTTCTCAAGGAAGACTATTGATCGTACTTATAAGCCTCAACAGCAACAGAACCATGTTCCTTCTTCTCTACTTTGAGCAACTGTTGGCCTGACTTCACACTATGCATCTTAATAAGGTTCAAGAAGACTGATGTCACATTCCTACTATTTCTCTTTGCATCATAAGTGCAGTACATGCATTTATCCCATGCTTCCTTAACTTTCTTGCCATCTACCACCACCATATTGAAAAACTTATCAAAATAGTCCCAACATTCTGATGTGGTCTTCTTTTGTTTCTTCCCTATAGGCTCATTGACTCCTGCATCTTGAATACCGCCCTCCAGATCAATCACTTCATTTGCAACTTCATTTCCACTGCCAATATTCAGCGGATCTTCATCTTGACTTTCAGCTGGGGGTGATACAACCATACTGTGAACTGAACCTGCACTTGTTCATTCAGATGTTAATCTTTTCCCCAATATCTTATTCAGACGATCTATAAAAAGAATAACAATACAAAAGTAATCAGTCACTTTTTAATGTTCAAAGGAATTAATATATGAGAAGGATCAGCAAGAAAGACATTAAAAATCATAAATTCAGTGTTTTGTAGTCTATTAAGATAAAGCCTACTCGACTACTACAAACTTGCCATTGTCGTGTATGGGTGTCGATCATGGCCGTGAGCAACATTGATTTTGCTCCGCGCGAATCTAAACTGAATAGTACATGGGTGCCGAAGTGAAGTGGCATGCTGTAGTTTGCCTGCAACTGAAGCCACCTTACACATGTGCCAGAATGTTTTTCTATCCTGATAAGTTGAACTAGCTGGGTGTGTCGGCTCAGTGTTTAAGTCAGGTTTGTGTTGCCAAGTGGATCTTGCATAAATGTTCAGTAATTTGTTCTATAGAAAAGGTTGGCTGAAAATTGAAGGACAAAAGGGCAAGTGTTGGCCGGAACCAAATACTACTGTCTCTTTCTTCTCCTTTGTTTTCAGTTACTCTGTTTTTCTCTGGAAGTCTGAAGCATACATCTTTCTGAAATACAGCATGTGTGTGAGTCCATAGAAAGCAGACAGAGGCAAGAGAGATTGTGAGGGTCTGACCATAAAAACATTGATTCAGCAAGACGTGTAAGTGCAAGAAGCTAACCCAAGGCCCAAGCAAGCAAGCAATCGGATTGATTTCTAGAGCTAGCTACTGTATTCATTGCTTCCAACCTGGTGAGTTTAGAGGAGTATGTGCGTACGTGCTAATGGTCACGTTCTATTGGCGTATTATTACTAATGGCGAACTGCGTCGACCGTGAACCGATCCATGGAGACCGCCATCAAGACGGCGGACGTTGACCATCATCGCTTCCGGGCTGCCGATCATGGCCGTGAGAAGCGCCGGCCACGCCCGTCGAGGCTCTATGATGTTGGCGTGCATTTTGGCGTGGTGTGGGCGTGCAACAGCTCACGGCGTCCATTGACAGATGACAGCCGGACATGATCATAGATCATCAGTGCTTTACCTTGCGCGGGACTATGTGCATCTATGAATTCACTTACCTTCGTTTTTGGCACCAACTGACTGGCCACGACCACGGGCATCTTTCACCATCATTGAACCACCGGACTATCGGAGAGATCAGAGATGCAGTCGGCGGCCGGGGAAAAGCAACAATGCAAGATGGGCAAATGGCGATGGAGAGACCGAGAGAGGGATAAGTATGCGCTATCGCCGTTGTGCTACCAATTTTACAAGCGGTGATCGCGTACGAGATTATGGTAGAGTATATCCTAGGGGCGACTGCAAGTCAACAATTAGTCAATTACTAACTTAAGTTGGCATATGGACCGGGTCGTCTCGTCTGGGTCTGGGGCTCTAGGCTTATTTTATCGGATATAATCCGGTTTTCTTTCCTCGGATAATCCGCAAAAGATAGCGGATATTCCACATCCGTTGAATACTAGGGATACCATATCCACTACCATATCCGTCGGATATCCATTGATCGAAATTCCTATCTGCATCCATATCCGGTGGTACACATAATTGCATACCATATCCTCAAAAATGGATGTGGATGCGGATTCGGTGCGGAAATTATCCGTATCATTTACATCCCTAGTCAAAGCCATACGTCCCGTGGCAACCTTTATTGGAAACGATACTGACCTTAGCAAGTATGCGCCGGCTTATGACAGTGAGAACCGGAGAATTCCAAACACTCCATATGATCAAATCAGCATGATCCCTCCAATTCGTAAGCATAATTTTGCCCCTGAAGTGGACCCAGCCGGTTTAATAGATGATGAAGCTGAATTTGAAGCTTTGAGCGGCATTGGCTAGGCCTCGTCAACTTTCCAGGACAAAACAGCCGACGGAGAAGCGGAGATGGATAACTCGGAGCCTTCAAACCCGCTGAAGGAATGAATCGCCAAGCGCCTTGCAAAAAACAATGCTTCATTTATTCAGACTCGGGGAGTCTTGTAATAGGGTAGAAAAAACTTCCCAATGCTCGTCATGCCTTCACGCATGTTCCTAGTGCTTAACACTGTCGTAAGCCGCCACTGCTATATATTTCTGGCTTTTACTTCCTTGGCGTTTTAAATTTTGCTTGTTTTATTCTGTGATCCTTTGATAATCTTTCTGGCTCATATGATGTTCACCCGGCACTTAACAACCTGGGGTGATAAATATTAAACCGGAAAGACAAAGAACATCTCATAATGCTTTTCACAAGGTCTCAGGATAATCAAAATACTTTACAGGCTTCTGATTCGGATACGATCAGTAAACCATTCCAAAGGGGTTAAGCTAAGATTCGGATACGATCATATAGCCCCCAGTGGCTTTGGCGATGCCGATCAAGTGGGTATCGACGGCTATGTTCTCTTTGGTTCGAATACGACCTATGTTTGAACAGTAAGCCCCCAAGTGATCATAAAAGTTGTTTAATGACGCTGATTCACATACGATCCACGTCAGACCCAAAGGGGTTAAGCTGTAATTCAAATATGATCAAGAAGCCCCCAAGTAGGTTTGGCAGTATGCCGATCAAGTGGGTATCGACAGCTATGTTCTCTTTGGTTCGAATACGACCTATGTTTGAATAGAAAGCCCCCAAGTGATCATGGCTAGATTCAGATATGATCATAAGCCGGACCAAAGGGAAAGCCGGATTCAGATATGATCCGCTCCCTGTTGGTAGTGTCCACCACCTTATAAAGAATACATAAAAAACATTCTTTATGGGAAAAAAGGACAGAGGTCCTGCTTTATTACTTTATATAATATGTACATCCGATTTAAACTTCAACGCCGGGTCATGCTCGGTGGTTGGTTTCTTGAGGGAGGTCATATCTGCTGGGTCAACATTGTCTTGATAGAACTTGAGCTCCTCCGCGGCACAGGCAGTCTCAGCGTAAGCCGCGTCGCCTTCTTCACATTCCAAGGCCACCTTTCGACTCCCATGCACAGTGATGGTGCCCTTGTAACCTGGCATCTTGAGCTATAAGTAGACGTAACACAGCCGTGCCATGAATTTAGGATAAGCCGGTCACCTAAACAGAGCATGATATGGACTCTTGATTTTGAGCACTTCAAACGTCAACTTCTCAGCCCTGGAGTCATACTCATCTCCAAAGGCCACCTCCAATTCAATCTTGCCAACTGGGTAAGCCAACTTGCCTGGAACCACCCCATGGAAAACAGTGTTGGATGTTCTCAGATTCTTCTCAGTCAACCCCATGCGCTGAAAAGTCTCGTAGTAGAGGATATTGATGCTGCTACCTCCGTCGATGAGTACCTTAGTGAATTTATATCCACCAACCTGGGGTGCTACCATCAAGGCTAACTGACCCGGATTATCGACTCGTGAAGAGTGATCCTCTCTGCTCCATATAATGGGTTGCTCTGACCATCTCAGGTGACGAGGAACTGTCGGCTCAATCAAATTTACAGCCCTCTTATGAATCTTCTGGTCACGCTTGCATAAGCTAGTGGTAAACACATGGTACTGCCCACCGCTCAACTGTTTCGGATGGCTTTGATAACCCGACTGCTGCTGCTGTTGTCCTCCCTGACCAGATTGCTGCTGATTACTTCCACCTGGCTGTCCCTGAAAACCGGAGTTTGAACCGCCACCCGGGCCATGAAAGCCGCCAGCCCCTGAACCTCCGCCAGATCCATGACTGCCATCAAAGGTATTGGAGTTTTTAAACGCCTTCATGATCACGCAATCTTTCCACAGGTGTGTAGCGGGGTGCTCCCGGGTGCTGTGTTTCGGGCAGGGCTCATTGAGTAGCTGCTCAAAAGATGGGCCTAACCCGCCGGATCGAGGCCACTTACCCTTACGTCTCTGATTGTTACCCTGTGTATTAGCGTTGGCTACAAGCTCCGGGTTGCCGTCCGCCTTACGCTTATTGCCGCTTTGATTCACCGGGTTGTGCTGTTGACCCTTTCCATTGCCGTTCCTTTTTCCCTTCCCTGTCTTCTCATCGTCAGATGCGGGATCCTTGGTACTATCAGAATCGGCATATTTGACTAAAGCCGCCATTAGCGTACCCATATCCTTGCAGTCACGCTTAAGGCGCCCCAGTTTCTGCCTCGGCGGCTCAAAGCTGCAATTTTTCTCCAACATGAGGACTGCAGAACCGGCATCCATCTTATCAGATGAATGAATTATCTCCTTGACCCAGCGTACCCAATGGGTGGTGGACTCACCCTCTCCCTGCTTACAATTCGTCAAGTCCACGATTGACATAGATTTCTTATAGGTGTCCTTGAAGTTCTGGATGAAACGGGCTTTTAACTCCTCCCACGAACCAATGGAATTAGGTGGTAAACTTTTTAGCCAAGACCGGGTCGTTCCATCTAATATCATGGTGAAATATTTAGCCATTGGCGCATCACTGACTTCCAACAGCTCCATGGCCATCTCATAACTCTCAATCCATGCTCCAGGCTGTAAGTCGGCCGTGTAATTCGGCACCTTTCGAGGTCCCTTGAAGTCCTTGGGCAGGCGCACGTTGCGCAAAGCCAGTATCAAACAAGGAACACCACCGGTTCTGGTGGCTACTCCCATCTCAATAGAAGTCGTTGGATACTCTGGAATATTCTGATGAGCCGCCTGTTGAGCCGTCAGCTGAGCCGCCCGCTCGTTCTCCTGATGTACTCGGTCCTGCACTGGGTTATGTCCACCATGTTGGTTACGGCGTTGGGCGTTGCTTGACAAAGCTTCAGACTCCATGTGCCTGCTGTAACTCGGGCTCCCGTTCTGACGAGGTGGCGCTAACCAAGGCGGAGGAGTTGAATGAATCCTATCCCGGCTATAAGAATAGGTCTCTTGCTGAGCCAGGGCCGTCTGGACAAGTTCCCTGATCCTCCGGGTCTCCACCGCTGTTGGATCATCACCGTCCACTGGAAGAGCCGCCAAACGCGCTGACACTGCGATTAAATTCTCCACGGGGTTGGAAAAGTGACCCTCCGGTATCGGCACATAATGCGGTGGTGCCATGCTCACATGAGGAGGTGGCATCTCTCGATGCTGAGCCGGTCCTCCTGCTCCGGATGTCATAAACTGATTGGCATCTGGCGGGTTACTTGGGCCGGCTCCGGGTGTAGCAAAAAGAACCCGAGGGTCGTAATTCGGAGGTAACCAGGATTGGGTCTTCTGGTGTCTCCTCCTCATTACCTCATTGGACGCGTTTAAGCTCATCGTGAGCTGGTAAGCCTCTGACTGCAACCGATGTGCCCGGGCGTCGAGAGCCGCCCGCTCCGTAGCTAGTCTAGTATCCTCAGCTGCCAAGGCCTCCTTGGCCTGAGCTATCTCCTCACGTACCCGTGCCACCTCCGCGTCATGCTCATCTTTGTTCACAGGGATAACTATGGCGGTTAATAGGGCCGTAAGCTTGTCCATGAGGTCTATCAGCACTTGAGCCGGCGGGCGCACAGGGCCTCCTGCCCCGGCCGCTCCTATCTCGGACGTAATTGCAACAGCGGTTGTAGAGTTTTGGCCGGGCTGAGTCCCAGCCATGAAGACTCCTACCCAATTCGGTGACTCACAGGGGTCTGGAATACTGAAGCCATCAGAACAGCCCCCGAGCACGCCATCTTGTACTTGATACAGTGAATCTGTTGAACCAGTGGACGAATCACCGTCAGAGTGGACGGCCATCTCACCACCATCTTCAGGTCCTTCAGAAAGCTCTTCTCCGTGGACGCAGCCCACAAAGACAGCTTCATGACGGGTTGAGCTCGGGCGGGTTTCGCATGCTGAGCCGTCTCGACGAGGTCGGTGCAGTTGTCCAGCTTAGGCCCCAGCTCAGCAATGCGGCCGATGAAGACGTGGATCCCTTTGAAGGGGACCCGGTACCCGTACTCAATTGAGTCGGCGTTGGGGCCCCAGCCTTCGTCGTCGATGTAGATCTTGCCGCGACGACTCTTGGTCATCCGGCCCACTACGTATCCCTTGAGCCCTTCGAAGTTGCCCTTCAAGAGCTCAAATCCACCGTGCGCTGGCCCCACGGTGGGCACCAACTGTCGTGGAATTGTCACGTTAGATGTCATCGTGAAAGGACTTAGTTGTGGAGCCATCGCAACTAGGAAGCTTGAAGGGATTAATCGGGACAAGGGACACGAGAGGTTTTATACTAGTTCGGCCCCTTACGGTGAAGGTAAGGCCTACGTCTAGTTGGGTTGGTATTGATGTTTCGATGACCAGGGAGCGAGATACGCTATGCCCGGCTCTCGATGAGTTGTTTCTTGCCCTAAGCCGCCAGCAGGTCGTCCCCTTATATACACGGGTTGACGCCCTGCGGCTTACAGAGTCCCGGTCGGCTTATAAACAGTTTCCGGCTTGGTGACTAGTTAAGTCTACCTTATGATACAAGTCATATTACTATGGCGGTTTATTACAACGGGCCTTAAGTCGCCTGCGGGCCTTAAGCCCTCTATGAACCGCCATCTTCACCTTTGGTCTTGGGCATCTCTCTGGTAAGTCTTCTTTGTGTAACCCGGCCCCTCCTGGGCAGCTTACTCAAATAGTTATATCCCCAACACATAAGATTTTCATTATAAGAGAAATATCAAGGATTAGTCATAAGCTCATGTCTTGCATGTATCCAATGGAGTTTCTACTCCAAGTTTGAAGCATCAATGATGTTCAATTCTCCTCTCAACCTGCAAAACACTTTCTCATCAAGAGGTTTGGTGAAAATATCCGCTAATTGCTTTTCGGTGCGAACATGCTTAAGGTTGATGTCACCCTTAGCAACATGATCTCGAATGAAATGATGACGAACTTCAATATGCTTAGTTCGAGAATGTTGCACAGGATTATGAGCAATCTTGATAGCACTTTCATTGTCACAAAGTAATGGAACATGTTTCACATATATCCCATAATCTTTAAGAGTTTGGGTCATCCAAAGTAATTGAGCACAACATGAACCAGTGGCAATGTATTCCGCTTCGGCGGTGGATAAGGATACCGAGTTTTGTTTCTTGGAAGACCAAGACACAAGAGATCTACCAAGAAATTGACAAGTACCCGAAGTGGACTTTCTATCAACCTTGTCTCCAGCATAGTCCGAGTCAGAGTAGCCAACAAGATCGAAAGAGGCCCTCTTAGGATACCAAATGCCAAAATTTGGCATATGAATTAAATATCTCACTATCCTTTTCACGGCCTTAAGATGACATTCTTTAGGAGCAGCTTGATATCTTGCACACATGCACACACTTAGCATAATATCAGGACGTGAAGCACATAGATATAACAATGAACCAATCATAGAGCGATAAACCTTTTGATCAACCGGTTCACCATCTTTGGTCAAATCAAGATGTCCACTAGTAGGCATGGGTGTAGACATACCTTTGCATTCTTGCATATTGAACTTCTTGAATAAGTCCTTAGTGTACTTCGTTTGAGAGACAAAAGTACCTTCCTTAGTTTGCTTGATTTGCAACCCAAGAAAGAATTTGAGTTCACTCATCATTGACATCTTAAACTTCTCCGACATTAGCTTTCCAAACTTCTCACTAAAATGTGGGTTAGTTGATCCAAATATAATATCATCAACATAAATTTGGCATACAAATAATTCTCCATTAACCCTTTTAGTAAAAAGTGTAGAATCAATTTTTCCAATTTCAAATCCTTTTTCAATAAGGAACTTGGTTAAGCATTTATACCAAGCTCTAGGAGATTGTTTAAGACCATAAAGAGCTTTGCGAAGTTTATAGACATGATTGGGTTTCTTAGGATTGATAAAGCCGGGAAGTTGTTTAACATAAACTTCCTCCTCTATTTCACCATTTAGAAAAGCACTTTTAATGTCCATTTGGTATAAGGTGATATCATGGTGATTAGCATAGGCAAGTAAGATGCGAATGGACTCAAGTCTAGCAACGGGAGCATAAGTCTCACCATAGTCCATACCTTCAACTTGTGTGTAGCCTTGGGCGACAAGACGTGCTTTGTTGCGAACTACTTGTCCATCTTCATCTTGCTTGTTGCGAAACACCCATTTGGTACCGATGATGTTGTGGTTGATGTCGGGCTTCTCGACCAATGTCTAAACTTGATTTCTCTCAAAGTTGTGTAGCTCTTCATGCATAGCATTTGTCCAATCCGAATCTTCCAATTCTTCTTTGACCTTCATAGGTTCAATGCTAGGGATGAATGAATAGTTTTCACAAAAGTTAGCTAAACGAGTTTTAGAGCAAGTGATTCTCCCGGTTTGAATATCATTGTAGATTTGCTCGACAGGATGGTCTTTAGCAATTCTTGCTCGAACTCGTGAAAGATTTTGCTTGGGTCTTGGTTGAACATCTTATTCATCTTGTTCCTCTTCTTGGCCTTCTTCATTATTGGCGTTGTCATTCTCTTGTCGTGGTGGAGAAGGAGGTTGTTGACGTTCTTGATGTACTTCCTCATTTTCTTCATCTTGGTTTGTCCCACTTGTGGATGCCTCTGTATCAACTCTTGGTTCACCTTGTCGTGAAGTAGAAGCTTCCACTTGGACGGACGAGGTACTCTCCTTCACCTCCGTTGGACAAACGTTGCCAATAGACAAGTCTTGGATTGCTTCCGAGGGATCTTTGTCTCCTACATCAATTGGCAATTGCTCTACTTGCGAGCCGTTAGATTCATCAAACTTCACATCTACCATTTCTTCAACCTTTCGGGTGAAATTGTTGTAGACACGGTAAGTGTGAGAGTTTGAGCCATAACCAAGTAGGAAACCTTCATGAGACTTAGGAGCAAATTTAGAACGACGATGTTTATCAAGAATGTAGCACTTTGAGCCGAATACTCGAAAGTATCCAACTTGGGGTTTGTTACCGGTGAGAAGCTCGTATGTCGTCTTGCCGAGTAGCTTGTGAAGATACAAGCGATTTGTTGCATGACAAGCTGTCTCAACTGCTTCTGCCCAAAAGTGCTTCAGCGTCTTGTACTCATCAAGCATCGTTCTTTCCATTTCGATGAGCATCTGGTTCTTCCTCTCAACAACTCCATCTTGTTGAGGTGTGTACGTAGTCGAGAACTCATGTGAAATCCCTTCTTAGTCAAGAAAGGTGTCCACATTTGCGTTCTTGAACTCCATTCTGTTGTCGCTGCGAACCTTCTTGATCCTCACTTCAAACTGATTTTGAGCCTTCCTGGCGAAGTTTTTGAAGATCTTTTGGACCTGCGATTTGTCATCGAGAAAGAACACCCACGTAAATCTTGAAAATCATCAACTATAACTAGACCAAAAGAATTTCCACCGAGACTTTTGTAAGCGTTGGGACCAAAGAAATCCATGTGAAGTAGCTCAAGTGGCCTCCTTGTGGTCATGATGTTCTTCACGGGATGCCTTCCTCCAACTTGTTTACCTGCTTGACAAGCACTGCAAAGTCTATCCTTATCAAATATGACATCGTTAACACCAAGGATATGATTTCCTTTAATAAGCTTGTCAAGGTTTCTCATGCCAACGTGACCTAGTCGTCTATGCCATAACCAACCTTTAGAGGATTTAGCAATGAAGCAAGTTCTAGGTTGAGCCTTTTTAGTGAAATCAACAATGTAAAGATTACCTCTACGTATACCGATAAAGACCATTTTATGATTGTCTCTACGAAACACTTGGCAATCTACTTCAGTAAATAAGACATTGAAACCGAAATCAGCAAGTCTAGATACTGAAAGTAAGTTGTAGCCAAGAGAATCAGCGAGCATAAAATTCTGAATGGAGCTATCATGTGAGATGGCCACCTTACCAAGGCCAACCACACCTTACCCTTTGAGTTGTCACTGAAAGTGACATACTTTCGAGGACCATCATTTTCAGCAAGCTCACGAAACATGTCTTTATCTCCGGTCATGTGATCGGTACATCCACTGTCAAGGACCCATTCCTTTCCTCCTGCCATATATCCCCAAAGATTTGCCATAAGACCAAAGTGTCTCATTGCATCATCAAGATCAAAGTCATCATCATCATCCTCATCATAGTATCCATGTTCAACATCGTCATGTGGTGGATCAATTCCTAGTGAGAGTGATTCATTAGTATGAGTTTGACAATAATCTCCTCTATGAATTCTAGTAGCTTCAGAAATAATATCGCTAATAATTCCAACATTTCCTTTGACACACATAAGGTTTGTAAGTTCAAATAGACAATTACCAAACATAGGATCATTGGAATTCATCTTACTCAAGGCAATAGACTTATGAAGAATTTCATCCAGATTTTTCAAAGAATAATCAGGAAATCGTTCCTCAAGAAATTTCCATATAGTGTAGGCACACTCAAGAGTAGGCAGCTTTCCAATCAAGTTTCTAGACAAGCCTCTAGTGATAAGATTAACAGTTCTAACATTCCTAATCATGTCAACAGACTCATCAATGGTAGGATGCATAGGATCAACATGAGGTGCACAAGGACTAGCAATGTACTTGTTCAAATGATATTGATTAAAAATTACAAGCATCTCATTTTTTCACTCATGAAAATATTCTCCATCAAGTATAGGCACTCTATGTCTAAGACTCCCCAAAGTAGACTCATCCATCTTCCTCCAATGGTGATTAAACCAAAGCAATGGAGACCAATGCTCTGATACCACTTGTAGGACCTTGAGAAGAAGTAAGTAAGTCTAGAGGGGGGTGATTAGACTACTTGACCAAATAAAAACTATGCCTTTTCCCAATTTTAAACTTTGGCAGATTTTAGCTATCTTAGCACAAGTCAAGCAATCTTCACACAATTCAAGCAAGCATGCAAAGAGTATATGAGCAGCGGAAAGTAAAGCATGCAACTTGCAAGAATGTAAAGGGGGGGGTTTGGAGGTTTCAAATGCAATTTGGAGACACGGTGATTTTTGAGCCGTGGTTCCAATAGGTGGTGCTATCGTACATCCACGTTGATGGAGACTTCAACCCACGAAGGGTAACGGTTGCACAAGTCCACGGAGGGCTCCACCCAAAAGGGTCCACGAAGAAGCAACCTTGTCTATCCCACCATGGCCATCGCCCACGAAGGACTTGCCTCACTAGCGGTAGATCTTCACGAAGTAGGCGATCTCCTTGCCCTTACAAACTCCTTGGTTGAACTCCACAATCTTGTCGGAGGCTCCCAAGTGACACCTAGCCAATCTAGGAGACACCACTCTCCAAGAAGTAACAAATGGTGTGTTGATGATGAACTCCTTGCTCTTGTGCTTCAAATGATAGTCTCCCCAACACTCAACTCTCTCTCACAGGATTTGGATCTGGTGGAAAGATTGAGTGGAAAGCAACTTGGGGAAGGCTAGAGATCAAGATTCATATGGTAGGAATGGAATATCTTGGCCTCAGCACATGAGTAGGTAGTTCTCTCTCAGAAATGGTAAGTTGGAAGTGTAGGTTTGTTCTGATGGCTCTCTCCACGAATGAAGAGGAGGTGGAGGGGTATATATAGCCTCCACACAAAATCTAACCGTTACACACAATTTACCAATCTCGGTGGGACCGAATCAACAAACTCGGTCGGACCGATTAACTAAACAATGTGACCGTTAGGGTTTTCAGTGGGACCAAAATGCAACTCGGTAGGACCAATATGGTTAGGGTTAAGGCATAACGTAATCTCGGTGAGACCGATTACACAAACTAGGTGAGACCGATTTTGGTAATAAGCTAACCAGAGAGTTGGTCAGGCAAACTCGGTGGGACCGATTACTCAAACTCGATGAGACCGATTTGGGTATTAAGTTAACCAGCGAGTTTGCATTGTAATCTCGGTAGTACCGATTGCTCAAACTCGGTGAGACCGATTTTGATAATGGACATACACAGAGAGATTACAATCCCATCTCGGTGAGACCGAGATCCCTATCGGTGAGACCGATTTGCCTAGGGTTTGTGGCAGTGGCTATGACATCTAAACTCGGTGGCACTGGATAGAAAGAATTGGTGGGGCCGAGTTTGACTTTAGGTTTAGGTCATATGTGGATATGAGGAAGTAGTTGAGGGTTTTTGGAGCATATCACTAAGCACTGTGGAGCAAGAAACTCATTAAGCAGCACCTCATCCCTTCTTGATAGTATTGGCTTTTCCTATAGACTCAATGTGATCTTGGATCACTTAAATATAAAATGAAGAGTCTTGATCTTGAAGCTTGAGCCAATCCTTTGTCCTTAGCATCTTGAAGGGGTTCCACATCCTTTAGTCCATGCCACTCCATTGTTGAACTTGTCTAAAACATACTAGATAAAAGTGTTAGTCCAACAAGAGATATGTTGACATTAATTACCAAAACCACCCAGGGAGCACTTGTGCTTTCAGCTGATGACAGCAAGCGGCAGCCTGACGGAAAGCACTGTACATGAATCGACTCGGCCACGCCCTGACGATCGACAAGATGGTGCACAGTTCCCCTAGGCACGCGGGGCCCGCGCCTAGGGGAACCCGGCGAACCACAAGCCCTCAAGCGGGACCCAGCCCGGGATCCCAGACACCGACAATACGGACCCACCGACTCGGCATATTACCATTGTAACCCTAGGTGGGTTGGTCTATAAAACCCCCCAGGAACCTGCGCCTACAGGGGCATAGGATATGGAATAGAAGGCAACAGAAGATACACAAGGCTTCCGGAAGAGCAAGCAAGTATAGGACTAGCCACCAAGCTGCAACACCGGAGAGAAGGAGCAGCCTAAGCCTTGGCCAGCTTCCTTCCTCCTCATATAGCTCCAGGAGCAACATTGTACTATCGATCATCCAACTACACTCGACATGACTAGGGGTATTATCTCTCCGGAGAGCCCCAAACCTAGGTATGTTCGGCGTCCCGTGCCCGCTCATGCCAACCTCGCCTCTGGAGCCCACCAGCGCCCTCGAGCATCCTCCTCTCTTTAGCCATCCCTTGGCATCTGCCGTGCGCCCACCACGATATACCTGATAGGAGAATAGAGAATAGGGCACTAGGGTTTCTGGTCACCCCGTTGCTGCCATGCCACCTCCGCCGGCCGAAGCTCACCTCTCTTTCTCCCCGACTCGTCCCTTCTCCCGGAGCTCGCTCCTTGGCCTCCTCCTCGCCCCTTCGATGAGTGACACCGCCGGCTTGGACCACACCACTACCGCTCTTCCCCGCAAAAACCGACCACGCAACTGTTGACCAGGAAGTTCGTCACTAAATTTTAAAACCTTTTAAAATTGTGAGCACATGTTTCTTTTTCATGAGCATTTAAAAACCAGTGCATTTTTTATTTTACAGTTTTTACTATCTTTCTATTTTAGCCGGTCTTTTCAGGAGAAACCCAGAAAGAAAACCAGAGGAAAACCAGTAGTCTCGATCTATGAACTGGGCCAGCCTAGTCGTTGGCTCCTATCCTGTTGCTCGACAACTCGTCACAGCGAGTGTCAAGCAGGAGCTCCGCAATACAGGTTTATTTAGTGTTTGCTATGACTATCACTCATCATAGCAACTAAAACCATAGATGTATTTTACAGAACTCATGGGTATATATATTATGGAATAAATGAAATTTATTTGGAATTAAAGAATATTTTTTCAAAATCCACAAGCATTTTTTAATTTACGAACATTTTTAAAGAAATCGCTGACAACATTTGCAAAAATTCATGAATATTTCCAAATTTAATAATAAGGTGAATATTTTAAAATTTCAAGTATATTTTCAGGATTTCTAAAATTGCAAAAAAAACTCAAATTTGCAAACAGTTTTTTTGTATCACGGACATTTTTAAAATTTTAAAAAGATGAGTTTTTTTTTGTAAAATCACATCTTTTTTTTCCAATATCTAACTGATAATTCTTTTTAAAAAAATCAGTGTAATAAATAAGCCGAAATATAGGCTGGCCCAGGATCTACCGGCCGTGCATTTCCTTTAGTATCCTGCAGACTAGGCGTGTAATAGGTCGATCCTTGGCGCGTGCGTGATTCAGCTATTATGTTAGTCGACCAGGTTGTTGAATAAGTATGCCACATGTGAACATATATGAAACATGCTTACAATGTTGAAAATATCGCGGTCATTTTAACCTGCGGAAGCAATGTATTTGGTTTATATTTTCATATGTGTTCATCCAAATAACTTCCAGCAGTCCCTTTGCCTCCTCTGCCAGCCCAGTAACCAGCATTTGTGCACATGACATGCTGGCACAACTAGCCTCAAATTATTGCATTGCGCTGATATGTACGGATAATGAGCTAAATGAATTCTTGCCCGTTGTCGAGTGTGTTTCTACTATCACTACTTCTTTTTGAGTCGACATTATCACTACTTGTTTTTTTCTTTTGAGGGGGCACTATCACTACTTGTCAGATAATTGATCCGATATTTTTAGGCCCGTCAATAAGTAGACATTAGACCAAAACCCAACTCAACCATCCCAAGGCCAGGCCCTAGGTTCAAAAAAGAGGGCCAGGCCCAGGCAGGTTAATTTGACCAGTTTTTTATTCCTGAGTCGTACGAGAGAGTTCGCAATAACCTACTAGTCCGTACCCGTAGGCTAGGGTAAAACACAAGATTACCAATCGATCGATCTACCAGGATCGAGATCGATCCATGTCTTCCTCCACGGTACGCAAGCGCCCACCTGCCATTACCGCCGCCACCGCCAGCTCCGGGGACGTCTCGCCGTGGACGACCCTGCACGGGGATCTGGTCCGCCTCGTCGGATGGCGGGTGCTCGCCGGGGACCTACTCAACTACGTCCGCTTCCGTGCCGTCTGCACATGTTGTGAGCACATGTTTCTTTTTCATGAGCATTTAAAAACCAGTGCATTTTTTATTTTACAGTTTTTACTATCTTTCTATTTTAGCCGGTCTTTTCAGGAGAAACCCAGAAAGAAAACCAGAGGAAAACCAGTAGTCTCGATCTATGAACTGGGCCAGCCTAGTCGTTGGCTCCTATCCTGTTGCTCGACATCTCGTCACAGCGAGTGTCAAGCAGGAGCTCCGCAATACAGGTTTATTTAGTGTTTGCTATGACTATCACTCATCATAGCAACTAAAACCATAGATGTATTTTACAGAACTCATGGGTATATATATTATGGAATAAATGAAATTTATTTGGAATTAAAGAATATTTTTTCAAAATCCACAAGCATTTTTTAATTTATGAACATTTTTAAAGAAATCGCTGACAACATTTGCAAAAATTCATGAATATTTCCAAATTTAATAATAAGGTGAATATTTTAAAATTTCAAGTATATTTTCAGGATTTCTAAAATTGCAAAAAAAACTCAAATTTGCAAACAGTTTTTTTGTATCACGGACATTTTTAAAATTTTAAAAAGATGAGTTTTTTTTTGTAAAATCACATCTTTTTTTCCAATATCTAACTGATAATTCTTTTTAAAAAAATCAGTGTAATAAATAAGCCGAAATATAGGCTGGCCCAGGATCTACCGGCCGTGCATTTCCTTTAGTATCCTGCAGACTAGGCGTGTAATAGGTCGATCCTTGGCGCGTGCGTGATTCAGCTATTATGTTAGTCGACCAGGTTGTTGAATAAGTATGCCACATGTGAACATATATGAAACATGCTTACAATGTTGAAAATATTGCGGTCATTTTAACCTGCGGAAGCAATGTATTTGGTTTATATTTTCATATGTGTTCATCCAAATAACTTCCAGCAGTCCCTTTGCCTCCTCTGCCAGCCCAGTAACCAGCATTTGTGCACATGACATGCTGGCACAACTAGCCTCGAATTATTGCATTGCGCTGATATGTACGGATAATGAGCTAAATGAATTCTTGCCCGTTGTCGAGTGTGTTTCTACTATCACTACTTCTTTTTGAGTCGACATTATCACTACTTGTTTTTTTCTTTTGAGGGGGCACTATCACTACTTGTCAGATAATTGATCCGATATTTTTAGGCCCGTCAATAAGTAGACATTAGACCAAAACCCAACTCAACCATCCCAAGGCCAGGCCCTAGGTTCAAAAAAGAGGGCCAGGCCCAGGCAGGTTAATTTGACCAGTTTTTTATTCTTGAGTCGTACGAGAGAGTTCACAGTAACCTACTAGTCCGTACCCGTAGGCTAGGGTAAAACACAAGATTACCAATCGATCGATCTACCAGGATCGAGATCGATCCATGTCTTCCTCCACGGTACGCAAGCGCCCACCTGCCATTACCGCCGCCACCGCCAGCTCCGGGGACGTCTCGCCGTGGACGACCCTGCACGGGGATCTGGTCCGCCTCGTTGGATGGCGGGTGCTCGCCGGGGACCTACTCGACTACGTCCGCTTCCGTGCCGTCTGCACATGTTGTGAGCACATGTTTCTTTTTCATGAGCATTTAAAAACCAGTGCATTTTTTATTTTACAGTTTTTACTATCTTTCTATTTTAGCCGGTCTTTTCAGGAGAAACCCAGAAAGAAAACCAGAGGAAAACCAGTAGTCTCGATCTATGAACTGGGCCAGCCTAGTCGTTGGCTCCTATCCTGTTGCTCGACAACTCGTCACAGCGAGTGTCAAGCAGGAGCTCCGCAATACAGGTTTATTTAGTGTTTGCTATGACTATCACTCATCATAGCAACTAAAACCATAGATGTATTTTACAGAACTCATGGGTATATATATTATGGAATAAATGAAATTTATTTGGAATTAAAGAATATTTTTTCAAAATCCACAAGCATTTTTTAATTTATGAACATTTTTAAAGAAATCGCTGACAACATTTGCAAAAATTCATGAATATTTCCAAATTTAATAATAAGGTGAATATTTTAAAATTTCAAGTATATTTTCAGGATTTCTAAAATTGCAAAAAAAACTCAAATTTGCAAACAGTTTTTTTGTATCACGGACATTTTTAAAATTTTAAAAAGATGAGTTTTTTTTGTAAAATCACATCTTTTTTTTCCAATATCTAACTGATAATTCTTTTTTAAAAAATCAGTGTAATAAATAAGCCGAAATATAGGCTGGCCGAGGATCTACCGGCCGTGCATTTCCTTTAGTATCCTGCAGACTAGGCGTGTAATAGGTCGATCCTTGGCGCGTGCGTGATTCAGCTATTATGTTAGTCGACCAGGTTGTTGAATAAGTATGCCACATGTGAACATATATGAAACATGCTTACAATGTTGAAAATATCGCGGTCATTTTAACCTGCGGAAGCAATGTATTTGGTTTATATTTTCATATGTGTTCATCCAAATAACTTCCAGCAGTCCCTTTGCCTCCTCTGACAGCCCAGTAACCAGCATTTGTGCACATGACATGCTGGCACAACTAGCCTCGAATTATTGCATTGCGCTGATATGTACGGATAATGAGCTAAATGAATTCTTGCCCGTTGTCGAGTGTGTTTCTACTATCACTACTTCTTTTTGAGTCGACATTATCACTACTTGTTTTTTTTCTTTTGAGGGGGCACTATCACTACTTGTCAGATAATTGATCCGATATTTTTAGGCCCGTCAATAAGTAGACATTAGACCAAAACCCAACTCAACCATCCCAAGGCCAGGCCCTAGGTTCAAAAAAGAGGGCCAGGCCCAGGCAGGTTAATTTGACCAGTTTTTTATTCCTAAGTCGTACGAGAGAGTTCGCAATAACCTACTAGTCCGTACCCGTAGGCTAGGGTAAAACAAAAGATTACCAATCGATCGATCTACCAGGATCGAGATCGATCCATGTCTTCCTCCACGGTACGCAAGCGCCCACCTGCCATTACCGCCGCCACCGCCAGCTCCGGGGACGTCTCGCCGTGGACGACCCTGCACGGGGATCTGGTCCGCCTCGTCGGATGGCGGGTGCTCGCCGGGGACCTACTCGACTACGTCCGCTTCCGTGCCGTCTGCCCGTACTGGCGGTCCAGCACCGTCTGCCCGCGCGGCCAGGGACTCGTTGATCCGCGGTTTCACCCGCGCCGCTGGATGATGTTGCCCGAGGAGCACGGACTCCATCCCCGTGAAGACGGCAAGAAACGTTTCTTCAACCTGTCCACTGGAGTCTTCGTCCGCCCTCGACTTCCTCTTCTTAGAGACCACTTCGTCCTCTGCCCAGCAGATGGCCTGCTCCTCGTCCTGCGGCCGCGGACATACACCCAGGGCGACCATCCATGCCTCCTCCACCCCTTCACGGGCGACGTTGTGGAGCTCCCGGCAGACATAACTCTCCCAGAAAACTTGAAAAGACGCTTGTTACCGATCAACGTGTTCGCTGCTGTGAGTACAAGTCCAGATGGAGTCCTTGGGGTCATGGTCACGTTTCAGAATACACCATTCATACTCTTTGCTAGCACAAATGACAAGCGGTGGAGTTTATGTGCCTTTCCGGGCTTCCGCCCACACCCACATGCGAGCCCATTATCATTCAAAGGACAACTTTACATGTTGCAGGAGCAGATATCTAGCTTGGAAGTAAATATTCTCCGGTTCGACCCACCTTGGCAAGATCACTCAACGACATTGGGTTTAGCTTCGTCTTCCTTGTTGTCACCCAAGTTGGTTGCCACATGTCCCGCGGATAAGTTCCACTTGCCCGAGCTGGTAGAATGCGACTCCGAGATCCTGGTGGTTGGCAATAAAGAAACTACACATATTCTTATTTACAGATTAGCGGATCTTGCCCAAGGAAAGTTTGTCCCAGTAAAAAGCATCGGAGGAAATGCTCTTTTGATTGATAGTAAAAGGAACCCGAGTTTTAGTTTGTCGGCGGTGCCTACCACCACGGGTGATACCATTGTGCTTGCAGATCGCACCCCTGACAAATATACTTTTCAATACCACCTCAGCAGCGATACCTGGTCATCAAGAGTTGGGGGATGTGCAGAACATGGTTGTAGCATGGAGTGTTGTACTTGTAGCCTCATTGACCATATGTGCAATACCTGTCGATGTGTTTCTAAGTGGTGAGCTACTTGTTGCACCCGCTCAAACTTACTTAGTTCAGACAACTTAGTTGGCATGATAATAATTCCCCTCCTATATATGCATGCAGGGACACACGTGGTGGAATAATCAGTCCGGCCAGGTGGAATAATAATCAGTTCATTGCGAACCATAATGCAGGTCATATCTAGCGGTTAGCATGGGTGGCGATATGCATGGAGCAAGTTCAGTTTGAACTGTAATACCTTCGTTAACCGACTGTTATGCTGTGGCAGATATTCTCTTATCTTCTGCTAGTAAATTGCTCGAGTTATACCTATTTGGCAGTACATACTTCAGTTTTAGCTAGTAGTACAAAATTGTTAATCGTAATTCATTCATCTCATCTCATCTCATAATATTCTGTACCTGAAATTTATTGGTTTGTTCATTCATCTCCTCCTGCTTCAGTTCCTTGTACTCCATCCTTCTTTCCCCTATCTTTACATGCAGTTCTGAAGTCTGATTATTTGGTTCTCAACATTTCAGCACTAGCAGAATCAGAGAAGCCATTCCTTCTAACCACCCCATGAACGAACAAAAAATAGTCTTTTTGGACCATCTATTATTTCAGAGCATTTAGGAATGTTTTTTCATCATGAAAATTTGTACATCTGTAGACTATTTGTTAATGTTTGTTGCAAAAAAATTCAGATTTTTGAATTTTTACAGTTGTTTTGATTTTATGGTTCACGAGGGAGCATTTAAGCTGACGAGCAGAACTAGATGTCCTATTTCACATTTATTTTTCTAGTATCTTGTTTTATTAAGCTGCAGATGGTTCATGTCGTTCATACATATATGGAGGTTTACCATGCCTCGGTTTGGTCTGCACAGGATTCTTAGTGGCCTGCTGCCGGTCCACCTGTGGCCGATCCTTTCTTAATTTGTTGCATTATTATTAATCAGTTACTGCTTGCACAGATAGATACAAGCCCGGGCCAACAGTTGTACAAAGTGTGCGGCCCGCACAGGGCCCATAAATTTGGGGGGCCCAGATTTCTGCAGGCCTAGTATATATTTTGCTGTTCCGCCGGGGCCGTTGGACGCTGGCGTCCGCCGCCGATCCCATCCCACGATGCTCGATCTTTTCTTCTCGGTTATCTAGGGGATCGTAGCACATAAAAGAAAAAAGAAAACATGATCGTTAGACGGGGTTAGATTAGATCGATCGCAAAACAGCGATCGGGGCGATTCGGCGACAATCGATTGAGTTGGCTACTCGGCTCCGCTTCAGCTATTGGTTGCTGCCTACACGAGGATCGATCTGGGCGATTCCGTGACAACCGCTGCTCCTCGATTGAAAACGGGATCTTCCGATCGATCAGCCATCATGACAGTTCCATCTCCGGGTGCTCTCACCATCCCACGGCCTCCATCCTCTGCGTGCTTCACGGCTTTAAACAGGTAGCATGTCGCCGGTGAGTCCTCCTTTCTAATTAACTTCGATTCCTACTTCTAATTACTAATAATATGTAAGACATTATATTATATACAATTGCAAATATAAGACATTATATTATGTAAGACATTATATTATACTCCTATACAATTGCAAATTTTCTCTGCGAGATATATATATACATTATAATTGCTCGTTAGTTTACTTTTTTTTTCTAGTAAGATAGGGCCCTAATTTTTAGTTTTGCACAGGGCCCCGGATTTTGCCGGCCCGGCCCTGGATACAACTAGTAGTATGAAAATGATTTGCATAACTAGGAGAAGGGTAACTGAAGGTTTTTTTTTCGGGTGGAGGGTAAGTGAAGTTGAATTGCCACTTTGCGACGCGTGATCTGCGAGCCCAGTGATAGTTGCGGCAGCACTTAATAATCCCTAGATAGACACGGCACGGCCGCAGTACTCTTCTTTCCTTTGAGAAATTTGCAGTCCCTAGAGCTTAACAAATTTTCACTTGGCCTTGACAGCTCGCTGTGTATTGATGGATCGAATTATAGATGAACGCGTAGCAAACTCCATCGATCACCGGATAGTAGATGCATAGCATATACTCCCTCCGTTTCTAAATATTTGTCTTTCTAGAGGTTTCAATAAGTGACTACATACGGAGCAAAATGAGTGAATCTACACTCTAAAATATGTCTACATACATCCGTATGTTGAGTCCATTTAAAATACGTAGAAAGACAAATATTTGAGAACGGAGGAAGTAGTATAAGTGCATGCATGCGCTTTCCGATAGCTATACCCACAATTATATTGGCAAATGGCAAGACTTACCAACCAATTGGTACGGCAATGCATACTACTCCCTCCGTTACTATATATAAGTCTTTGTAGGTATTTCACTATGGACCACATACGGATGTATATAGATGCATTTTGTGTGTAGATTCATTCATTTTGCTCTGTATGTGGTTCATAGTGAAATCTCACCAAAGACTTATATTTAGGAACGGAGGGAGTACCTGGCATGTATTGTGAATGCATGTCATTTTCATGCAGACAGATCGACGACCAACTTATTAGAGTGTACCATGCATGCTTCATGCTTCAGCTAGCATGCATATACATAGCTGCATATCTCTCTCTTCCGGTTCCAGCATCCAATCGGCCACCCCAGAGAAGGAAAAGACGCATGCAAATTAAGCTCTTGCAAGCAAGTACAGATCACTGAACAGAATTCAGACACATCGCTCAGGTTAATTATGTGCTTGCTGCTAGTTCTAGAATATACTAGTACACTAGAAGTGTTGGGCGTGCTTTTACTGCGCCGTTGGTGTAGTTGTGTTTCTTAAAAATATTACTCACTCTGTTTCAAATATAAGGTATATTATATATTTTTCCGCAAAAAAAAGGTATATTATTTTTTTAAAGTCAAATATTTTTAAGTTTGATCAAATTTGTAGAGAAATATATCAAAATTGATAATACCAAATCGGTATATTTAGATTCATCATGAAATGAATTTCCATTTTTTGTTTAATATTATGGATGTTGACATTTTTGGCTTTGAACTTGGTCAAAGCTAAAGGAATTTGACTTTCAAAAAAACTAATACCCCTCTTATTTTGGAACTCGTGGAATATTTAGTTTGGCGAGGACGGGAAATGATGTGTGTGTTTCATTTTTTTTATAACTCGATGATTTGGTGGGCCTTTCTCGATGTGATTTTGTGTTATTCGCTAAGAAACCCATATTTATGTGGGGAAGTTTCTATGTCGGTAGCTGCATGTACTATATTGGTGCTATAGTATCACATGGTGATGTTTTTTTAGGTGGTGGAAGGTGAGCGGGATTGATATGTTTTTATAGCTGGTTGCTGATGATTGATTTAAAAAATGCTTGGCTCGATCAAAATCGTAAACCAAATCCATAATTGAATACCTCAATCGAATTGAAGAGCTTCAAAATTAGGGTACAATAGTGAATTAAAATAATTGAATAGGAGAGCTCCTCAAGAAATTATTGACCCAGTCAAAATTAAGTGACTCAATTTTAAATGAAGACCTCAATTAATTATGAGGCCTTAAAAAATTAGAAAGCACAATGTATGTATAGTATAAAAGAATTGGATGAGAGAGATTTGAGAAATTGTTGACCCGATAAAAAACGGGTGATCCAATTTTAATTGAAGGCCTCAATTGATTCTATTCCAAGCCCTTTAAAATTAGTGAGCTTAGTGTTATAGAGGATGCACAATTTTTTTTGGTGTTCACGCTTTTTCACTTTTTTGGGGCATCCTTTTTCTTGTTTTTTATTCTATCCATTTTGGATTTTACTAGTTTTTAAATTTTATTTTGAAAAGTCAATACTTTTAAATAGGAAAATATTTCTTTAAAATGCATGAGCTTTTATAAAACCCTTGAACATTTTTTAAGTCTTCAACATTTTTAGTAACCATTAATATTTTGTGTTTATTATCATTTTTTAATATATTTTTACTACAGGAATGCTTTTATAGATTTTTATCAACATTATTTAAATGCACAATTTTTTTAAAAAATGACCATGATATTTGACACGTGTGTGCTAGATAGCAAAATTTACCACATACCTCTTTCTTTCTCCCTAATTACATGCATGATTGCATGCATTCCTTTCTTTAATTATATGCATGTATTAGAGGAGAAAAAGATGATGTCATCCTAGATTCTCCTTATTCCAAAAATTCAAAATATTTTATAGCTCAAACTGTCTGTCCGACGCAAAGACCATTTTCACACAAGAGATTCGTCGTGACGAAATCTTCGAAAGTAGATCTCATACTGATATGTTTCGATGACTTTTTTCAGGTCAAAAGTTACATGCTTGAGTTACATAAATTACCATGTGTGTGGTATGCAAGTTATCATAAATTACCGGAGGCATCAAAATGGTTCTCTCACTCTTCTCTACATACACATGTATATATGCATTAGAGGAAAAAATGTATATCATCCTAGATTCTCTCTATTCCAAAACTTTAGAATGTTTTGTATCTCAAATTGTTGGTCCGATGCAAAATCTTTTTTCACATAAAAAAATTCCTTGTGGTGAGTTCTTCGAAACTATATCTCATGGTGATATGTTCTCGTGACTTTTACTTTCGGTCAAAAGTTATCATAGATGGGCTACATATGTTATCACGTCTGTGCTATACAAGTTATTGTGGTATTTTCACACAAGTTACCGGGTGTATGTTTTTCAACAACTTTTTACACTCTTTGGTCAAAGTTCCCTCGGTGTTTGTATAAAATTTATCGGTTATGCGGTTTGCATATTTTTTTCACATAACTTACCGGGGCATATTGTTCAACAAAAAAGTTGCCTCCTTGGTCAAAGTTACCGTAGTGTTTGTACATAAGTTATCGGGTGTGCGGTTCGTATATTACTGTGTTATTTTCACATAAGTTATTAGGGGTATATTTTTGAACAATTTTTTCCCTCCTTGGTCAAAGTTATCGCCTGCATGTAAGTTACTGGGTATGTGATTTGTATGTTACCATGATATATTCACATATTACCGCCGGTAAGTTTTTCAACAACTTTTTTTCTTGTAAAAGTTAACACGGTGTCTGTATGTAAGTTAGCGGTTGTGCGGTACTTATATTACCATGTTATTTGCTAGATATTACCAGGGTATGTTTGAAAAACTTTTTCCCCTTGGTCAATATTACCGCGGTACTTATACATAAGTTATGATATTTTCACATATTTTTCATGGGTTTTTTCTACAACTAATTTTTTTTGGGGACAAAGTTCTTAGGTACAAAGACTCAAGATCATAAAATTTGCAATAAAATAGTTGTTTGTTTAGATTTTTGAGAAACATTTGTAACTTTAAATACTCATAACATTACAAGTACACTGATTTGGACCTAAGATCCAATAAAATACAAAGTAACTTCTATGACTAAAATTACAATAAAATCTCTTGAAAACGTCTTCTTCGCGGCGTCAATCTCTGCTCGAAGAAATACTCCAAAGACTTCGGTAAAGAGACTGCAATTGCACTGAAGCAACGATGTTGTCACTCTTTTACCTGCACGAACATTACCAATAATGATTTTTGAAAGCGCCTTGAGTTGCCCATCCAAAGAGATGAAAAGCCTGGATCGATGAACGTACTTGGGTTGGGGATGATCCCCTAGATTTGCAGGTCGTCGAATCACTATATCTTCACCATGTTGTCAATGAAAGTTTTCAATTTCACAAAGAATCAGACCAACAAAAAAGCTTGACACAACAACATAAAAAAATCAGATCTGAATAATCTGATCTGCGAGGACAGAAAACTCTCTAACCTCATGACACTGCCAAAAAAACGAGTGGAAATTTATTCTCACAAAACTATGATAATCAGTAGATGATGGCGAAGAACATAGAGATCTTGAAGATACGAGGTCCCCCCACTTCTCAGCGCCAGGATGACAGCCGGAGGCTAGGGGACCTAAATTTCTCAGATGACGACAGTGATGATACAAGAAACCCTTATTGTTTGTTTATTTTTTTGTGGGGTAATTGTTTGTTTAGTATGGTTGTTGGGCTGAACCAAGGGCCTCATCTGGCCTTCCCACGTGCATAACAAGAAGTCGGTAGAAACTTGAGCCCAAATGCTAGATGACTGTTGTAAAACAATCACCGGGTAGGCGGAAACTTTTACCAACAAAAACGATCAAACGCATGGTGACATCCTGTGTACTAATATGGCTAAGAGATCAAATAGTTTGGTTTCCCAACTCCAACAAAAGCCAAAACGCCGGTGAGTTAGTTGCAGGGTCGAGCTCGCTTCCTAGCTATCGGTGTCATTTTCCATCATTTTTATCCTCTGCTCCGAATAGATGGGAGCGTTAGGTGCCGAAAACCGCGTCCGCCAGATGCGGATCGGACGGAGTTGCATGCGTTCGGTACGTCCACCAAGAAGATGTGGTGTGCCACTTAGATTTCCCATTTCAAAAATATGTCTTCTGAAATTCCACACCATAATTTGTAAGTTAATGAATCTTTAGAATATACTATTTTTAAACAAGAATATATATCTAGATCGAACATTTATAATAAATTGACCACCTTTTAAATTTGTTGAATATTTTTAAACTTTATAAATATTTTTAAAATTTAGTGATAAAATTCTACTCTTTTGTATTTTATTTCATTTATCTAAACCGAATATAAATTTTTTGCATCTAAAAGAAAAAATACAATAGATTCTGACATAAAAATGGGCCCGGACCAATTTTAGTCCACGGATACCGGTCCTGGGATTTTGGCCAGCCCAGCACAGCGCCGCATCCGCGTTTACTCGCTATCCCGTGCCTTATGTTACAGGATAGGAGCTCTACTTTCTAAGCTTGAACATTTTTGCAGGAAATCTGTGTGCAAAAATATAAAATAAAGAGAAAACCTAAGAAAAAGGCCAATGCAATAACAGTGAAAAAACCTATTAAAAAACACAGGGAAAAAACTTGTGGGCGCTCAATTATTGTGCTGGCCCAAAATAGTCGGCTGCAGGCGAGCTGTAATAAAATCAGTACTGGCGATGTATAGCCTCTGCAATAGTTGCTCAATAAAAAATGGTATCTGGGATTTTGGCTAGCCCAGCACAGCGCCGCATCCGCGTTTACTCCCTATCCCACGCCTTATGCTACATGATAGGAGCTCTACTTTCAAAGCTTGAACATTTTTATTTTGTCAAAACAAGCAAACCCTCAAAACAAATGTGAACGAAGAAGTAGGGACGTTGTAGTTGTACTTCTGTTCGACAGGTCTGGAACTTGGGAGATCGCCTTAATTAGGGCTATGATTGCTGTTAATTTTTTTCCAACGAGGCATCCCGCGTATGATCGCCGTTATAAAGTTAGCTCGGATGTTCTGATTTTCCTTGTTTCCGCCGGTGCTCTGCTTTTGCCTTAATGGAGAAGGCGCAACGCCCAGGAACTCAGAAATGAAGATCATCAAGCCATTTCTACCGTGCGGCACCACTTTGACGATATCCTGCCCTTGTGGTAATCCTTGCCCAAAGAACAGTAGTAGAGTACATCGGACCTCAACACTCAGCAGAGATTAGCACCATGGATAATGCACCGCGAGAGACAGCAGCAGCCACAGAACGGGAAGCCACACACGGAGATCCAGAGCGGAGCCCTGCATCTGCTGCTTGATTTTGGGTTTCCAGTGTGATGATTTGCTCAAGAGAATACAAACATCAGAGGAGCATTATGATCCAAATTCCTTGAAATTCTTGTGGTGCACATCGATGTTGTATCGTGTCGGCAGGAAGGCCACAGGCCAAAAGCTTTCTGGCCATGCTGCATAATGCAGAGATACAGAACAGCACAATCAGACACTCTTCCAGGAGCCAGAACTTCTCTCTCGCTCAGCAGCCAACAATCTCAGAAAACAAATGAGCCAGTTCACACAAGTTACATGTAAATTTCCTCTTGCTTTCTTCCATTACGCATCATCTAATCAATCCATACTATATCGACAGCAGCTGCTGCAGCAGCCAGTGGATGACACACAAGTAAGAACAGAGAAAGATGGCAAAAATTATCAGTCTATTTCCCGTGGATTACATGATGATATGATGATGATGAACTTATTCACATTATCACATAAGGCAGAGTATCAGATATTCAGAACTTGAGTGGTAGTAAAACAGAGACCAAAAATCCAATTCTATCGAGATAGTAGAAGCAATTCGCAGTAGGCAGCCGCGCCGCCGCGTTAGTCCGGGAGCAGGAAGGGGAGGAGGTGACGCATCCGAAGCAGGCGGGAGGCCGATCAGAGGCGGAGCAGCGTGTCGCAGCGCCAGTCCATCTCGTCGGCGGCGGCCGCGGGGTCCGGCAGGTTCAGATCGAAGGGCAGCGAGGACGAGGAGGGGCGCGGCGGCGCTGCAGCCTCGTCTGCGGCGGCGGCGCCCCCCGACGCGCCGTCCTCGCACACCGCGGACGAGGAGGAGCCGCAGTAGCTGCGGCAGTCCTCCTCGACGGCCGGGGCGCCGATCGCGGCTGCGGCGGCGGCGCGGAAGAGGACGCTGGTGGCCGGGACGCCGCCGCTCCAGGACTCGATCGTGCTGCTGTGGCTAGATGTGGCCGCCGCGGCCATCGTCGCCGGCGCGGCGACGGGGGCGGGGGGCGCCGCGCGCGGCGGCGCCGCGGCGGGGGAGGCGGGGAAGTTGGTGCGCGCGGCGGCGCCGCGGAGGTTCCTGGCGGCGGCGTCGTAGGCGCGCGCGGCGGCCTCGGCGGAGTCGAAGGTGCCGAGCCAGATCGGGGTCTTCTTCGCCGGGTCGCGGATCTCGGCCGCGTACCGGCCCGACGGGCGCCGCCGCACCCCGCGGTACCTCACCTCCTCGCCCTCCAGCCCCGGCCCCGGCGGCGGCCTCGCGCGCCGCATCGCGTCGCCTCGCCTCCCTCGGCGCCCCTCTCGCTCGCCTCGTCTGGTGTGGTCTCTCTCGTCTCGCGCTCGCTCGGCCTTCCCTCGGCGACTCCACCGTGCGCGCCTTGTTTGTGTGTTTGGTCGGCAGCGGGCTGGCCGGCTGACGCGGCGGGCCCGCCCACGACCGGGCGTCGCGTGGGTTTGTTTATGATTATTATTCCATTCCAATCGACCGCGTCCACGTCCCCGTCCTCGGGTCGGGTGAGGTTGAGGTTGGGGTCGGGTCGTCACCTCCCCCTCCCCGCACCGCGTTCCCGTCCGGCGTCAGCGCGACGCGTACCCCCTCTCCCGGCCGCTGGTAGACTGACCGTCTGTCTGGTGCACAGATTTTTTTCCCTTTCTGTGATGGACGGATGGGTGCGGAATCGCGGTGGTGGGCACGGTCGGCAGTAGCGCCGTCGGCCACTAGCGGGGCATATTCGCCGACGCTGCCGCCTGGCCTGCCGGTGCGTGCCGTGCGGTCGATCTTTGGTTGCGCCGTTTATTTTATTTATTATATCACTATATTATATATTACGGGACGCGATTTTAAGCGCACGATTCGTGGATGAGATTGTTGGGAGCCGACACAGCGACACATGGTAGCAGGCGGGTAGCGTCTGCTCTGCTGCCACACATGGAATTCTTCAGAAAATGTTTCTTCCTTCTAAACTTCATTTCTGCAATTTTGAAACTGGCCAATCCATGCATGTTTCTGCCAAGATTGCCGGAAAAAACACAAGTCCTACTATAGTGCCTATTCATCTTGAATTTTCCCACCAGGTATCTATTCCGAACAGTGGTCAAAGATGCATAGGCTACGGCAGTACAGCACTGAAGACAAAAGGAAAGAGCCGACGCATCTCTGAACATTGTGTTACACGTTTATCACTTTTCCCACACAAGGGCAGGCATAACCTTGCACATGCCATGGGTCTCTCACGCTTGCCTACTTCCATCATGAGTCATGGCAGACGAACAACACTTGCGGAATAAGTTGCGACTGACGAGAGGTCAGCAACAAGTTCACTGGTAAGGGTTGCTGAAGTTCTTGAGGAGGTCCGGGATGTCGTGCGCGAGCATGTCGTCCACGGCCTGCACCATCTTGGGCTTCATCTTCTCGAACTTGTCGATGCTGTACCCGGACAGCACCTGCTTGAAGTGCTCCACGTCGGGGAAGTCGCCCGCCGGAAGGTGGTACTCCCTCTGGACCTGTTTCCAATACATCTCAGGCGTCAATGGAGCGGGCACATTGTGCAGAAAGGAGGCAGTTATGGATTAAGATGCAAGCAAATGAACACCATGTATTTGAAATTCATTTGGTTTCACTTTGCGGTGGAGGAAGGTATTCATCATGTATCTGAAATTCATCATGCAAATTCATTGTTTTGCATGTTAATACCTTTGCAAACTCATCTTGCAAGTTGTCAATGAGTCGCTGTTGAGCCTTGGCTTTCCCCATCATTGCAGGCATCTCCTTCTTCAGCTGGCCAATTATGTAAGCATGGATCTTCGCAGCTCTAGCACGCTTCACAAACTCATTGACCTACGCATGGAAATGGCAAGCCAGTCATATTGAAATTCTGCAGTCCATATAAGGATTCCATACATAATTAAGTATGATACATTATTACTTACCCGGCGATCACAAGCCTTCTTAGGTATGTCTTTCAGGTCAGCAAGGAGATCCTCTTGCTCTTTCTCAAACAATTCCTTTCCAATTGGCCCAACAGCTGATTCATTCACAGGTTTGTCATTGAACGACCTGCAAATATTAGCTTCAACATGAGTTTCAGGTTACGATACAAAAACATGAAGACACCAGTCCTGCACCTGGTGCTGGATTCACACTACATTTTGGTCTTCAAAAATATGCAGACTTTTTTTTCTTTGATAGTATACTAGAGCTGTACAACCTTCAATCTCCAGAAGTAAAGATTACTAAAGCATTACAGCATTACAGAGAAGAGGACTATTACCCAATGTAGACACGCATAACCTCAGGGGTGTTTAGAACTTTCCCAAGAGACCACATCAGCGCACCGTACACTCTCATAAGCTGCAGCACACATAAGGGAAAATTTTGGTTTCATATAATCATGTGTGCCGGGTTACACCTAGGGAAAAAAATAGCAGGAACATACAAGTAGATTGCAAGAAAAACATATACCTGCTGAGTGTCAACTTGATCTGCCTTGTTCAGCACCACACGTATTTTGTCTTCATTCCCACGTAAAGAAGAAATGACACGCTTGAATTCATCACTGATATCGAGCTTGTGAGGATCAAACAATAGAAGAATAACATCGCACTTTGCAGCAAACCATGAAGTTACACCAGTGAAATCATAACTACGCTGGGTCCTTTGCTTTTCACCAGAGAGAACACCAGGAGTGTCGACAAAGGTGATATGATCCAGTAGCTTCAAAAAACAAGGCAGCTATCAGTGTCTGAAATGACTGTTTCACATGTATTAGTATCTCAATTAATGCTTACAGGATGTGGCATCTGAGAGCATTCAAACTTTGATAGGAATGCACCCCCAAATGTCGTGAGACCATTGAAAGGCATATCGGCTTGGACTGCAATTGTATTGCCAGGAACAGTCCTTTCATCAGATCCTGACTGACGTGGGGAAAAAATATGAGAGATCAATGGGATAAATACGAGTACATTAACAATAGAAGCAAATAGGGAATGCAAATTGATAAGATTTTTATGTCAAATGTCAGCCACAAATCCTGTCTCAAAAAAAGTGCACAAATATTTTACACGTGTGCATTAAAACTCTAGCCACTAAAGGAATATTTTAATGAAAAGTGGGATAAACAAAACAGCAGTTGTCTTCTGTGTCCCATTGTATTTCAGCAAACTAAGAACACAACACCATCGTGATAAAGAAACTTCTCAAACTCCTGGGTTATTACCAAGTTATGTGTTTATTAACAGCTCTCATCAATTCATGCTTTTGCTGACATAGAAACAAAAGCAACTATTAAATCCTCACATCATGCTACAAAATTGATGAAGCTGGGCAGAACAGACACTACTGTCATTGGTCCATATCTGTATGCCATCTTTGTTTCTTACAAAAGAAAGAGCTGATGTTGCAATTCCCCTCCCCTCAGGTCCGTCCGCTCGTGACGGTTGGTGTTGTTTCCAGCGTCTTCGAGGCCACTCGCCACAGTGTTTCTCTGTCGGCTGCATTGCCGCTCGGCACTCAATCCTTCTTTCCAATTCCACCAAAAAGATCCAGATTTGTTCCGTCCCCTCTCAATCCCCAGCAGCAGGTGGGTGATCTAGCATCTCAGGTGGTTCCCCGTCAGAGTATTAGAGCACACATTTAGGCGCGGCGAAGAAGTCCGGTTGGCAAAATCCCCAAATCCAATCCAAGTATTGAGAGGAACCACCAAATCCCGAGCAGCCCAACAGCGGAAGGAAGCAGTGTGTATCCAGCGAGCGCGACAGCAGTGACCGGCGGCACCTGGTGGATCGGCTTTGTCCCGGAGCTGCGGCGCGAGGCGGAGGTACTCCAAGGCGGCTGATAGGGCGGCTTTGGCCCAGAGCTGCGGGTCGCGGCCAGCATGGGCGACGGGATGGCTCCTCAGGTGGATGGGGTGGAAGGAAGGTTAAGAAATCTCAAGCTCACAGACGCAGAAAAGAAAAGCATCAAGATAGGGAAGAAACAGTCTTGCTCCCCGGAGGTGAGTAAGCTTCAGGCTGTGGGTAAGCTCTTGTCTGAAAAACCAGCAAAAGCAGAGTATTTAGGAAGAGCGTTAAGTGGTGCTTGGTGCCCTTTCTCTAGAGTGGAATGCAAGGGTCTGGGTAGAAATCGCTTCCTGTTTCAGTTTCATGATGATGTGAGCAAGAACAAAGCAATAAGAGGTGGACCCTGGATGTTTAACAAAGATTTACTGGTGATGGAAGATTTTGTGCCAAGCAAAACTATAGATGACTATGAATTTAAGTCGATTCCTATATGGGTGAGAGCATATGGCATACCAATGGGAATGATGAGCACAGAAACAGGGGAACTAGTGGGTGATCAAATTGGTGAATTTTTGGATGTTGATTTGGACGATAATGGAAGTGCAGTGGGAGTATTTATGCGAATCAAAGTGAAGATGGACATAACAGTCCCTATTATGAGGTTTATAACCATAGAAATAGAAGAAGAACAAGAAGAGGAGCAGGGGCAAGTTTTTGAGGAAATGATGGGAGTTGAAGATATAGAGAATAAGAAGAAGAAAATTGTCTCATTTGAGTATGAGCATCTCCCAGATTTTTGCTACAATTGTGGTATTATTGGTCATACAGAAAGGGCTTGCCCGTCTAGGACTAAAAGAGAAGGTGATAGACAGTTTGGTCCTTGGCTGCGCGCAATCATGTACAACGGAAGTTCCAGTGATGAACGGAGTAGGAGCTCAAGTGATCGTGGAGACTTTTGGGCCACACATAGTGCAGGTAGCAAGGGGAGTAAACATGGGAGTGACGGTCCATCCTGGAGGAAGAGCCTACCGGCAGGAACAAATGGAGATAAATCAGAAAGACGAGGAGAAGAGAAAGAAGTCACTAGCCCCCTAAAGCCAGTTAAGGATGATATGAATAGAGGGGTAAGGGGCAAGGAGTTGGTGTTTGAGGAAAACAAGCAGCCAAGGGAGATTACAAATTTAAACCTGAGACCTAGTCCCTGCAAAAAGACAGCACATTCTACAGTTTCCGAGTTGGTGTCCCAGGAAAAGGAAATGCCAAAATCTAACTTAGCAGAATTGAAGATTGGCCAGGAAGAAAAGGAGAGGAGCCAGCAGAAGGAAGATGAACATAACGAAGAAAGCAATAGGGGAATCAGGCCAGGTAAAATCCTGAAGCTTGGCACCTTCAAGCGACGTGAAAGAACGAAGGAGAAGCTACAAAAAAATGAGCCCTTTGAGACTATTCTGAAGAAGAGAAATGCTGATATGATGAATGTAGACTTGGAAGCAGAGATACTGAAGAGAGCTAGAATGGAAGTTGATGGCGAGTTAGCAACGCAAGAGGGAAATGAGGGAAACACAAAAACAGATGGAGAGAACGCTGGGCTGCAAGGACAGCCCGGTGAATCAAAATGAAAATAATAGCTTGGAACTGCCGGGGACTGGGGAATGGCCCGGCAGTCCGGGGGCTTCTGGACCTCCAGAAGCAGGAGGACCCCGACATCCTCTTCTTGTCTGAAACCAAAATGGATGAGAGGAGAATGGAGAAATTCAAGTGGATGCTGGGAATGAGCAATATGGTGGTAAGAGACTGCGAAGGAAAAAGTGGAGGACTAGCTTTGTTTTGGAAGAAAGAAATAAGGTTGGAGTTGCACAACTACTCGAGATATCATATTGATGCAGAAGTGATAGAAAAAGATGGTTTCAAATGGCGCTTCACAGGTATTTATGGGGAACCATCTACTGATAGAAGGAAAGTAACTTGGAGGCTCCTGCGCATTCTTAAGCAACAATTGAACCTTCCATGGTTATGTGCAGGCGATTTCAATGAAATATTATTTAACCATGAGAAGAAGGGAGGGCCAGCTAGAGCACAAAGTCAAATGGAGGGATTCCGAATGGCTCTTGATGATTGTGGCCTTAAGGATTTAGGCTATGTAGGAGATAAGTACACCTGGCGCAATCAGAGTTGGGAGGCTAGCCGATACATAAAGGAAAGGCTAGACAGAATGGTAGGTTCGAGAAGTTGGTGTACAAGGTTCCCACACTTTAAAGTGGTGAACGGCGACCCGCGCCATTCAGATCACAGGCCTGTGATTATCCACATAGATGGATCCATTGGGGCCCAAAGGTTCAGGAAAAGAGCACATAATTTCAGATTCAAAGCAAGATGGCTACAAGAGGAAGATTGTGAGGTCATTGTAAAGAATGCCTGGGCCACAGCAAGGATGAGAGGGGACACTACTACTCAAGGTATGCTAAGCAAGGTTGCAGGCGACTTAAAAAACTGGGATGTCAACATGTTGGGAGATCTTCAGAAAAGAATAAAAAATTTAAAAAAAGACTTGGAAGAAGTGAGAAGGGGCGACATCAGCCAAGACCAAGTTTCAAGAGAACATTTTCTTCAAGAGAAACTGGACCGACTTGAACACCAGCAGGATACTCACTGGAGACAACGAGCCCACGTAAAGTGGCTACAGTCTGGGGACAAAAATACATCATTTTTCCATGCCTTTGCCTCTGAAAGGAAAAGGAGAAACACAATTAAAAAGTTACAGAGGGATGATGGAAGCTGGGCAGAAGGGGAAGATGCACTGAAGGAACATATTGCAAACTACTTTTTGAACATTTTCTCCACCACGGTGACAGGGAGCAACATCGAGGAAGTTATGCATGTTGTACAACCGAGGGTGACTGAGAGCATGAACAATGTTTTGTGTGCTGAGTACACTGAAGAAGAGGTTAAAGCAGCAGTAAATGGTATGGGTGACCTCAAAGCCCCGGGTCCCGATGGAATGCCTGCTATTTTTTTCAAAAAGTTTTGGCAAATTGTCGGAGAACAAGTGGTCAAGGAAGTGCTTCATATTCTGAGGGGAGGAAACATGCCAGAGGGCTGGAATGATACACTTATTGTGCTAATCCCGAAAAATAACAATCC
The DNA here is from genome assembly GCF_002162155.2 of Triticum dicoccoides. NCBI lineage: Eukaryota > Viridiplantae > Streptophyta > Magnoliopsida > Poales > Poaceae > Triticum > Triticum dicoccoides. The sequence continues at coordinate 178,830,622 of NC_041391.1, forward strand.
AGTGAAGATTAATGATATGAGACCAATAAGCCTATGTAATGTGGTATACAAGCTGGTCTCCAAGGTAATAACGAATAGGCTCAAAATAATTCTTCCTGATATAATCTCGCCTAACCAGAGTGCCTTCGTGCCTGGTCGCCTCATTTCTGATAATACTCTGCTGGCATATGAACTAACACACTTCTTGCAGAGGAAAAGAAATGGCTCAGTAGGTTATGCAGCAATAAAACTAGACATGAGCAAGGCATACGACCGTGTCGAATGGACCTTCTTAAAGGAGATGATGCATAGACTGGGTTTCGATGAAGGGTGGATGAATTTGATAATGAAGTGCATCTCCACTGTCAAATACAAGATTAAAGTGAATGGGGATGTAACCGAAACAATCACACCCCAAAGGGGACTTCGTCAAGGGGATCCACTTTCCCCATATCTGTTTCTACTTTGTGCGGAAGGGTTCTCAGCCATGCTGCACAATGCTGAAAGGAGAGGGTTAATTAGAGGAATTAAAATATGCAGAGGAGCTCCTAGTGTTAGTCACCTACTTTTTGCAGATGATTCTCTGCTGCTAATGGAGGCTAGTGCAAGCAGTGCTCAAGAAGTTGAACGCATTTTGAACATATATGGAAGCTGCTCAGGGCAAATGATAAACAAGGACAAGTCATCCATTTTATTCAGTAAAAATACGAGGCCTTGGCAAAAGGAAGAAATGAAGAGGACATTGAACATTATAACTGAGGGCCTTGCATCAAAATATTTAGGTCTTCCAACATATGTTGGCAAAGCAAAAGCGAAGATGTTTGAATATGTAAAGGAAAGAATATGGAAAAGGATTCAAGGTTGGAAGGAGAAACTACTTTCGAAGGCAGGGAAAGAAATTCTAATAAAAGCCGTGGCACAAGCTATTCCTGTCTACAGCATGGCGTGCTTTGATCTCACCAAGGGCCTATGTGAAGAACTGAGCACCATGATTAATAGGTATTGGTGGAGCCAAATGGATAAGGAAAATAAAGTGCATTGGGTCAGCTGGGAGAGGCTTACTAGATCAAAAAGAAATGGAGGCTTGGGATTTAGGGATCTACATGCGTTCAATCTGGCAATGCTGGCAAGACAAGCATGGAGGCTGCTCCAAAACCCCTCCTCTCTTTGTGCCCAGGTTCTTTCAAGTAGATACTACCCAGGATGTTCAATTCTGCGGGCGAGACCAAGTAGTGGCATTTCTTATGCATGGCGCAGCATACTAAAGGGTGTTGAGCTGCTGAGAAAAGGAATCATATGGAGAGTTGGGAATGGCAAGGATATTGACATATGGAGTGACCCATGGATTCCGAGAGGTAACACCAGAAGGGTCGTCTCCCATAGGGGCAATAATTTGATAACTAAAGTCAGTGAGCTAATTAACCCAATCACCAACAAATGGGACGAAGAACTAGTGAGGCAAACTTTTACCCCGGAAGATACAAAGTGCATCCTTCAGATCCCAATCCAAGATCATCTCGAGGACTTCACGGCATGGCACTATGATAAAAAAGGTATATTTTCAGTAAAATCTGCATACAAAGTAGCAATAGATTGTGCAGCTCGAGAATCTCTCTCAGGTCTAACATCTACCTCAAGTGCAGCTGAAGAAGATGGTGGATTTGACTGGCTTAAACTATGGACAATGCCCCTCCCAAACAAAGTGCTCCATTTTTTATGGAGGCTAGCAACCAATAGCTTACCATTGCGAACAAAGCTACAAAACAGAGGTATGGAAGTTGACACTCGTTGCCCTATTTGTTATAGATTGGATGAGGATGGGGGGCACTGTTTCATCAAATGCAAGAAAGTAAGAGAAATATGGAGAATGGCTCAACTCGAGCATGTTAGGCTGCAGCTAATCCCCTGTGTTAATGCTTTAAACTTCATCGAAGAAATTATTAATTTGAGGGAGGAGATCAAGTTAAAAACATGTTTATTACTTTGGCTATGGTGGCATGAAAGAAACAATGCAAATAAAGGGAAGGCCATTAAACCATCGAATGAAATTTGCTCTTCTATTGATTATCACTTTATAAATGTCATGAAGGTACAGGAGAAAGGGAAGGGGATGGCCCAACAGCCAAAGCAAAAGTGGACAAGACCAGCTTCAGGAATATTGAAGATCAACACTGATGCAGCTTTTCACAGGATTTCCAATGATGGAGGTTGGGGATTTATCATTAGAAATGATCAAGGTATAGCTGTAGCTGCAGGTGCTGGCAAACTGGAACATATGGCTGATGCTTTCCAATCTGAAGCAGTGGCTATGTTGTATGCAATAAACATTGCTAGCCAAATGGGCTGTGATAGAGTGATGTTTGAAACAGATTCTACACAGTTAAGAAGGGCTGTGTCTACTGAGGAATATGACCTGTCTGCACTAGGGGCCATTTTCAGAGAGATTAAATTTCAGTTACATGTAGGTTTTTCAGATGTATGTGTTGTAAACTGTTCACGAACATGTAACCGAGTGGCGCATAGGCTAGCAGCGTTTGGAGCAACATTAAACTTTGGTGCATGTATTACTTGGCTGGGACAATTCCCAGAGTTTGTTCAGAACCTTGTAGCTGGGGACTTGCCCAGCAATGATATGTAGGAGGAATGCAATCTGTGTTCCGTTTCAAAAAAAAAAAAGAAAGAGCTGATGTTTTCAACATCAACATAAATAATTCAGTTAACACTGAAAAGCAAGCATTCCGAGTAAATATGCTCAAGCAATAATTATCTGAAAAATCTCTTATCCTTGCTGCATGTACATAAATATTCATGCAACACTTACCATCACAACCACAAATCTGTCAGTAGTGGGCTCTGGTCCGATATGAGCTCCTGCATTTCGAAAGGCCAATTAGAGTTGCAGTCCGATGTTATAGAGAAACGTACCACCAAAATAGATGGCGTGGCCAAAAATGAAACTCAGGTTTTCTGTATTAAATAAAGCCCCAAACCTGGGAAGTTTGTTTTCAACAGGTGCTTAATGAATGTTGTTTTCCCTGTAGAATATTGACCTAAGAGCATAACCATTGGCTTCGCATCGAAGTCGCTGTTCGTCTGAAATATGGAAGAATAAATGCAATGACATGAAAGTACCGACTCAATAACACACTTGGGATGAAAGAAGATGGGGTCGAGAACATTGTGATCTGTAAATCATAACGAAACTAGGGTTTAAACAGAAGTCTGTACCAGCAATGGAGAGGCAAAATCATTGAACCGGTATGCAACTTCTAAAGGCTTCAGTTTTTCGATGTACAGTCTTTTCAAGCCATCAATTACAGAAGTAACAGCAGTCAGAGGCGTTTGAATCTACAAAGCACCAAAGAAAAGACTGCTGTGAATACATGCTCTAATTGGCAAAGTCAGCTTCGATGATTCAATAAGTTACAGTGGTTTAGTTAATAACAAAGAGAGAAAATTAATATGTGCTGCAATGACAAAGTTACTGAAAATGGAAAGATTGCACATGAGTAGAGTACCTTCTTTGCTGATTTGGAACTGAACCAGCTGTTTGTAGAAGGTGCTTGCACCTGAGGGGTGCCTGAACAGAACAGAAATGATTAGCATCATACAGGACTTTATTATCATGATTTACCATGGGAAAAGGGGGCAGACTGATTACCATTTTCTTGTGGGCGAACTACATTCACAATAGCCATTGATCTCTAAAAAAGAAATACCCATTACAAAATACCATGTTAGTGTGAGAGGCTGTAAATGCAATTGAATGACACAGGATAAGCTGCACATCTAATAAACTTACAGCAAGCAGCTCATCAAGACCTTTCATCACAGGAGGATCGAAGCTACTCAGATCTGAGAAAACAACCACAAGCAATCCAGCTCAAATATCAGACACAGATGAACTCGGCAGAAATAAAAACAGATGAGGCGCAGTTCACAGCCCACATCATAACAAGGTGCCACCAACCTTCACGCTTGAGACTGTCCTGGGTGATCTCATTCCCCGCTTGAGCCAGAGATACGAGCTGCAGATTGCAACAGACGAAACCATCAACACCACACAGCCACATCTCCTACTACCAGCAGCACAGACTAGCGAACTAGCGCCTAAACGGAGAGGGCAAAAGTGGGCAAACCTGCATCGCGGCCGCGAACTCGCCGAAGCCGAGGTAACCCTGCCGCTTGGAGTCAGCAATCGCCCAAACCTTGAATCGATCGACAACGGACTAGTTAGACTCCCATTCACCAGCGGCAACTCGAGTTATCGGCGGCCGGTTCACTCACCTGCTTGAGGTCGGCGCGGGAGAGGCCGGACATGGCGAAGAACTTGGTGGCGTCGGCGCCCGTGACGCGCCCGTCTCCATCTGCAGGGACAGCCGGGGACGCCGCCTAGAATCAGCAAAGCGTCGGCCATCCCCTCCCAATCCTTAGATTTGGGGGGCGCTGGTGGTGGGAACCGCGAAGGTTGCGAGAGCACGCACCTGGGTCGGCGATGGCGAACCAGTCGGCGTAGATCCTCTGGTGCTCCTTGGAGCAGCCCACGGCGGCGGCGGACCGCGCGATCTCCATCCACGGTTTCCCTCCTCGCGTCGGCGGCGGCGGCGGCTGACGCGAGCAGCAGCGGCAGCAGGAGTGGACAAACGGAAACCTCACAGGGTGCGTGTGCTCGTCTCCTCTCCCCCTCTTCGGCGTGGAATGGGGAGGCATTTGAAATCGGGGACCCCCCCACCCTGCCCTACCGAGCACGCGCCCCTGCGAATTTTTTCAGTTTTTTTTTTGAGACAATTTTTTCAGTTTTTTTTTGGGAAGAATTTTTTTCAGTTTCTTTAATGGGGCTGGACGCTCCCCTTTATTTTAGGGCTGGACCGGTGCTCGGAATTGTTTCGAACGAATGGTGTTCGGCCCATATGACTAGAAGGCCTGTTAGGTCAGTTGTAGGTTGTTTTTTTTTTCTCATCCGGGCTGAATGTATGAACGGCAGAATGGTAAAATGGCTCCCCTAACAAACAAACAAAAACTTACTTTCTCAAAAATAAAAATCCTTAGGGAAGATTGGTTGCAGCATAGAGCTGAGTATTCAAACACCGAGACAAGCATAAAACAGTGGAGGCGGTTGTGAAAGTTAAGGTCCCCTCAAAACTAAAAAACTTTGCACGGAGTTTGGTGAAGTATCATGTTCATGCATTTTTAGTTTGTCACCATCACAATATGATAGGGTCAGGCCTTGTGCTATATGCAATGTGATACGTGGAAGCTGAAAGGATCAATACGATCAAATACATGAGGGTGAATAAAATACTATTAATTTTAAACTTAACTTCTAATTTTAGGGCAATGTGAATAAAGTAGATTATCTAGATATGCAAATGGGTGAACACAATTTATATGGCAAGCAAGCTCAAATCAGAGTATGCTAGGCAACAATCTTATTAGCAAATCAATAAGCATACAAGAGAAGTAAAGTGAGGCCAAGGATTAACCACGAGTGAGTCAAGGACGCAGATTTTATCCCGGAGTTCAAGCTCCTTGGGGAGTTCTAATCTGCATTGAAGAATGTCGAAGGCAAAGCTCGAGAGCGTCACCGGCTCATCATATTCCCAGTTTGAGTCACCCCCTCCCCTCCCCAATGTATGAGCATCAAATCACTCGGGATGGTCTTAAAGGTGAGTACCATACCTTTACAAATTTTCGGAAGCACACCATAAGTAGAGAAGTTTCTGGGGATGACCTCTACCGCCTAGGAGCCCAACCTTCAAGAGTAACAATGCTGATGGAGAAAAATTGAGCGGAGAACACAAATCGATTTGGTGGAAGTGCAGATCGGGTTTTGCTCTCTTTTTCCAAAGAATCAACAAGTTTGAGTGGGGGAATGGAGAGTATTGAGCAAATCCAGGTGTACCAATGGGGGAGGCTTGCTACTTGTGAGTTGCGTTGTGATTTCCCCGAATAGGAGAGGATGATGAAGTACATTAGAAATAAGTATTTCCCTCAGTTAAGAACCAATGTTGTCAATCTAGTAGGAGAACCACACAACACCTTGTTAGCAGTACCTACACACAAAACAACAACTACTTGCACCCAACGCGAACAAGGGGTTGTCAATCCCTCGTCGGTTAATTGCAAGGATTAAAATCTCGTAGTGATAGATATATAAATAAAATACAAAATAAATAAAGTAAAGAAAATTTGTAGCAAGGTATTTTGGATTTTAATATATGATAAAAAGTAGACCCAGGGCCATAGTTTTCACTAGAGGCTTCTTTCTTGAAAATAGCATACGGTGGGTAAACAAATTATTGTTAGGCAATTGATAGAAAAGCGAATAATCATGATGATATCCAAGGCAATGATCATGTATATAGGCATCACATCCGAGACAAGTAGACCGACTCCTGCCTGCATGTACTACTATTACTCCACACATCGACCGCTATCCAGCATACATCTAGAGTATTAAGTTCATAAAGAACGGAGTAATGCCTTAAGCAAGATGATGTGATGTAGACAAAGTAAACTCATGCATGAATAAACCCCATCTTTTTATCCTTAATGGCAACGATACAAATACGTGTCATGTCCCTTTTTGTCACTGGGATTGAGCACCACAAGATTGAACCCATCACAAAGCACATCTCCCATGGCAAGAAAAATCAATCTAGTTGGCCAAACCAAATCAATAGATTGAATAGAAATACAAAGCCATAATAATCATGCATAAACGAGTTCAGAGAAGACTCAAATAATATTCATGGATAATCTGATCATAAACTCACAATTCATCAGATCCCAACAAACACACCATAAAAAGTGATTACATCGAATAAATCTCCAAGAACATCGAGGAGAACACTGTATTGAAGATCAAAGAGAGCGGAGAGGCCATCTAGGTACTAACTATGGACCAGTAGATCTATAGTAGACTGCTCACACATCATCAGAAGAGCAACAGGTTGATGTAGAGCCCCTCCGTGGTTGATTCCCCCTCCGGCAGAGTGCCGAAAAAGGCCTCCAGATGGGATCTCTCGAGAAGAGAAGCTTGCGGCGGCGGAAAAAGTATTTTGGGTGGCTCTCTGTTGGTTTCTCGATTTTAGAGAACTTATAGAGGCGGAATTAGGTCAAATGGGTGAACATGGACCTCACGAGCCACCAGGGACGCGCCTACCCCCTGGGCGCACCCTGGTGCCTTGTGGGATCCTCCTTTATCTTCTGGCCCTCTCCCAAAGCTTTCAGGGTCTCTTTTGTTCGGAAAAAATCTTCAAAAAGTTTCATGGCATTTGGACTTCGTTTGGTACTGATATTCTGAAAAACCAAAAACACGCAAAAACATCAACTAGCACTGGGCACTAAGTTAATAGGTTAGTCCCAGATAATGATATATAATTTTTTGCAGGAAAAAATGATATATAATTGCTTGTAGTTTCATATAAACATCCAAGATTGATACTATAATAGCATGGAACAATAAAAAATGTAGATACGTTGGAGATGTATCAAGGCTCACAAGGTGTTAGGGTTAGGTTTGGAGGTAGAAGAAGGGAGGAATTTACAGTCTCTCCAAAAAACCGTTTGGAGTCTGGAGACCCCATGTGCGCAGGAGTAGACCTTGTGTGCGCGGTAGAGCTGTCCAGTTGGTTTCCCACTCCCGCGTGTGCAAGGGGATAGCCAACCAATGGCTCAATCTTATACTAGGCTAGATATTTTGAAAGTGAATAAGTTTGGGTAGGCTAGTTTATTTGGTTTGTGAAAGGATCAGAATGATCGACTAGAAGGGGGTTGAATAGGTGACTAATAATTTTTAACTTGGTTCTCAATTTTAGGCTCAGCAAAAGGTAGGTTGTCTATATATGCAACTAGGTGGACAACCTATGTGATAAGAATAATGAGCAGCACAAGCTCGCAAGAGTAAAACACAAGGTGGAAGCTACCAACAAGTAAATGTACAAGATAACCGCAAGTGGAGACGATGAAGACGAGGATGTGTTCCCAAAGTTCCCTCATTGGGGGAGGTACGTCTCCGTTGGAGGGGTGTGGAGGCACAATGATCCCCAAGCATCCCAAGGACTCACCTATTCTCCTCACCCCTCGCACGATGCAAGGTGCCACGAATTCACTAGCGGTGCCCTTGAAGGTGGTAACCCGAACCTTTACAAACAAGGTTGGGGCTCTCTCACAACTTAATTGGAGGCTCTCAACACCACCACAGAGCTTCACCATAATGGAATGTGGCTCCAAGGTGATCTCTTCCTTCTAGGATGCCCAAACACCTAAGAGTAACAAGATCAACAAGAAGTGTATGGGGGAATCAAATTTTCTTTGGTGGAAGTGTAGATCTTTTCCTTTGGATAAACTTGCCTCCATTGTTTTCTCTCTTCTCATAAGGACACTCCACAATGAAGGGAGTCACATTCCCATAATTGTGACAAGTCCTTACTCATTGACCTTTTGGCCTGTAGCCACTTGAGTTGTTGGACTTGAAGTTCCTCTTGTTGCCCCAAAATTGCCTTAACTCAAGAGTCATGTGATCTAGTAAGCATATTTGGTGTCCTCGGGGCAACTATCATCCTCTTATTCTTCCTCTTCTTGGATAACATTGGCCTTCAAAGCAAGGTCGGGTTTCTTCAATCATACACGAGCAATAGCATTGTCGACGGTCTTGTTCAAGATGTCCATGGCGATGAAATCATCCAACACATAATTGGAGGACAAGGAATGAAAGTATGGTCTTTGGCGGATCACGGAAGACATTCTCTTGTTGTAAGGCATGACCGCCTTAAGAAACTTGCGCTTGACCCAGTTGACATATGTGTCCTTGCTCCAATGATCTCGAAGGAAAACCGTGGGAGTCGCTGCTACTTGTGAGTTGTGTTGGGATTTCCCCCGAAGAGGAAGGGTGAAGCAATATAGTAGAGGATAGTATTTCCCTTAGTGAACCAATGTTATTGAACCAATAGGATAACCACACAAGTGAACAATACATGCACGTACAAGAGCAAATACTTGCACCCAACAAGGGCAATATGGTTGTCAATCCCCTTGTACTTGTTAATTGCAAGGATTAAATCTAATAGTTGTAGGTAGATAAAATTGCAAATAAAATAAAAGAAGTAAAATTGTAGCAAGGTATTTTTGGTTTTTGTAATATGATTGAAATAGACCTCGGGGCCATAGTTTTCACCAGAGGCATTTCTCTCATAATAAAAGCATACTATGGGTAGACAAATTATTGTTGGGCAATTCATAGAAAAGCGCAAAGTTATGACATTATTCATGGCAATGATCATGTATATAGGCATTAAGTCCATGACAAGTAGATCGACTCCTGCCTGCATCTACTACTATTACTCCACCCATCGACCAACTCATGCCTGCATCTAGGGTATCAAGTTCATGACAAACAAAGCAATGCTTTAAGCAAGATGGCATAATGTAGATAGAATAAAGGGATAATTGGTTTTATGCCCCTAGTTGTGTCCCACTCGACGGGATTGCCCCTAATTTCCAAAAGCCAGCGGTTCTATCCAACCCACTTTGTCGTCTTGTGCTTTCGCCCTTTGACCGTTTGACTATCACTTTGAAAACTTCATAACTAATTCATACTAAACCAGAAAAATGCAAATAAGATACCGAAATGTTTGGAAAAACATCACATGTATGTTAATGTCAATTGCATTCATGAAAAAGTGTTGGTAAGTGCCCATTCGAGTTTTAGCTCTTATCACAGCACCATGAACAGTAAAATCTTAAAAAGTTCAAAAAATCCAAAAAAAATTGGTGCCAAAGAATGACAAATGTTTTAAGCGCTTGCCAAGTTTCACCAGGGAATGACATTTGTGGAAGTCATGGCAAAAAACAATCTATTTTGGAGTGTTGATTTTTTTTGCCATGGCTTCCACAAATGTCATTGCCTGATGAAACTTGGCAAGCACTGAAAACATTTGTCATTCGTTGACACCAATGTTTTTTGGATTTTTTTGAACTTTGTATGATTTTACTATTCATGGTGGTGTGATAAGAGCTAAAACTCAAATGGGCACTTATCAACACTTTTTTCATGAATGCAAGTGACATTGACATACAGGTGATGTTTTTCCAAACATTTTGGCATCTTATTTGCATTTTTCTGATTTAGTATGAATTAGTTATGAAGTTTTCAAAGTGACAGTCAAACGGTCAAAGGGCAAAAGCACAAGACGACCAAAGTGGGTTGGACAGAACCGCTGGCTTTTGGAAATTAGGGGCAATCATGTCGAGTGGGACACAACTAGGGGCATAAAACCAATTATCCCTAGAATAAAACCAAGCAATATGATTAAACCCCATCATTTTACCCTTAATGGCAATAATACAATACGTGCCTCGCTACCCCTGCTGTCACTGGGTGAGGACACCGTAAGACTGAACCCACTACAAAGAACCTCTCTGTTGAAGATAAATCAATCTAGTTGGCCAAACCAAACGGATAGATCAGAGAGAAATACGAAGATCATGCATAATAAAGTTCAAAAAAGACTCAATTACTTTTAGTGAATAATTTGGTCATAAACCCACAATTCATCGTGAAGGAAATATGCCCTAGAGGCAATAATAAAGTTGTTATTATATATTTCCTTATTCACGATAAAGGTTTATTATTCATGCTAGAATTGTATTGACCGGAAACTTAAATACATGTGTGAATACTTAAACAAATACCGTGTCCCTAGTAAGCCTCTACTAGACTAGCTCGTTGATCAAAGATGGTTAAGGTTTCCTAACCATTGACATGTGTTGTCATTTGATAACAGGATCACATCATTAGGAGAATGATGTGATGGGCAAGACCCATCGGTTAGCTTAGCATAATGATTGTTCAGTTTATTGCTATTGCTTTCTTCATGTCAAATACATATTCCTTCGACTATGAATGCAACTCCTGGATACCGGAGGAATACCTTGTGTACTATCAAACGTCACAACGTAACTAGGTGATCACAAAGATGCTCTACAGGTATCTCCAAAGGTGTTTGTTGAGTTAGCATAGATCTAGATTAGGATTTGTCACTTCGAGTATCGGACTCTGGGCCCTCTCGGTAATACACATCATAAGAAGCCTTGCAAGCAAAGTGACTAATGAGTTGGTTACAGGATGATGTATTACGGAACGAGTAAAGAGACTTGCCGGCAACGAGATTGAACTAGGTAGAAGATATCGACAATCGAATATCGGGCAAGTAACATACCGATGGACAAAGGGAATTACGTATAAGGGCTCAACCGATAAAGATCTTCGTAGAATATGTAGGAGCCAATATGGGCATCCAGGTTCCACTATTGGTTATTGACCGGAGACGTGTCTCAGTCATGTCTACATAGTTCTCGAACCCGTAGGGTCCGCATGCTTAAATGTTTGTTGGCGATATAGTGTTATATGAGTTATATGATTTGGTGACTGAATGTTGTTTAGAGTCTCGGATGAGATCACGTACATGACAAGGATTCTCGAAATGGTCTAGAGGTAAAGATTGATATATAGGACGATGGTATTTGGACACCAGAAGGGTTTCAGGATGCACCGGGTAGCCATCGGGTCACCAAAAGGGGTTCCGGACACCCCCGGTAGGTGTCATGGGCTTAATGGGCTAAGGGAGGGATAGACCAGCCCACAAGGAGCTGGTGCGCCCCTCTCCCTGGTTGTTCAGCCCTAGGGAAGGAAAAGGGGGAGGGCTAGCCCCTCTTACCTTTCCCTCTCATGGGAGAAAGGAAAGGGGGCGGGGGTGGGGCGCCACCCTCCCATGCCTTTCCCCCGCACCTATACAAGGCAGGGGGTGCGGCTTAGGAGAGACCCCAAGTAGGATTCCTCCTACTTGGGTGCCCCCCTTGGCTGCTCCTCCCTCCCTCCCACCTATATATATGTGGGAGGGGGCACTTAGCACAGCAACAGACAATTGCCTAGCCATGTGCGGCGCCCCCCTCCACTGTTTACACCCCGATCATATTTTCGTAGTGCTTAGGTGAAGCCCTGCGGAGATAGCTTCACCATCACCGTCACCCATGCCATCGTGTTGTCGGAACTCATCCACTACCTCGTCGTCTTGCTGGATCAAGAAGGCAGATGACGTCATCGAGCTGAACGTGTGCCGAACATGAAGGTGCCGTACGTTCGGTGCTCGATCGGTTGAAACGCGAAGAAGTTCGACTACATCAACCGCGTTGTCAAACGCTTCCGCTTATGGTCTACGAGGGTACGTAGACACACTCTCCCCCTCTCATTGCTATGCAACTCCTTGATAGATCTTGCGTGTGAGTAGAATTTTTTTTTGTTTTCCATGCAACGTTTCCCAGCAGTGGCATCAGAGCCAGGTCTATGCGTAGCTGATATGCATGAGTAGAACACAAAGAGTTGTGGGTGGTGATAGTCATACTGCTTACCACCAACATCTTATTTTGATTCGGCGGTATTTTGGGATGAAGCGGCCCGTAATAACCTTACATGTTCATGCACATGAGATCGGTTCCACCGTAAGACATGCAACTAGTTTTGCATAATGGTAGCTGGCGGGTGTCTGTTTCTCCTACTTTAGTTGAATCGAATTTGACTACGACCAGTCCTTGAAGAAGGTTAAAACAACAAACTTGATAAAACACCGTTGTGGTTTTTGCCGTAGGTAAGAACGGTTCTTGCTAGAAGCACGTAGCAGCCACGTAAAACTTGTTGGAAATATGCCCTAGAGGCAATAATAAAATGGTTATTATTGTATTTCCTCGTTCATGATAGTTGTCTATTATTCATGCTATAATTGTATTGACCGGAAACCGCAATACATGTGTGAATACATAGACCACAACATGTCCCTAGTGAGCCTCTAGTTGACTAGCTCGTTGATCAACAGATGGTCATGGTTTCCTGACCATGGACATTGGATGTCATTGATAATGGGATCACATCATTAGGAGAATGATGTGATGGACAAGACCCAATCATAAGCCTAGCACAAGATCGTGTAGTTCGTATGCTAAAGCTTTTCTAAATGTCAAGTATCTTTTCCTTAGACCGTGAGATTGTGCAACTCCCGGATACCGTAGGAATGCTTTGGGTGTACCAAACGTCACAACGTAACTGGGTGGCTATAAAGGTGCACTACCGGTATCTCCGAAAGTGTCTGTTGGGTTGGCACGAATCGAGACTGGGATTTGTCACTCCGTGTGACGGAGAGGTATCTCTGGGCCCACTCGGTAGGACATTATCATAATGTGCACAATGTGATCAAGGAGTTGATCACGGGATGATGTGTTACGGAACGAGTAAAGAGACTTGCCGGTAACGAGATTGAACAAGGTATCGGCATACCGACGATCAAATCTCGGGCAAGTACTATACCGGTAGACAAAGGGAATTGTATACGGGATTGATTGAATCCTTGACATCGTGGTTCATCCGATGAGATCATCGTGGAACATGTGTGAGCCAACATGGGTATCCAGATCCCGCTATTGGTTATTGGCCGGAGAGTTGTCTCGGTCATGTCTGCATGGTTCCCGAACCCGTAGGGTCTACACACTTAAGGTTCGATGACGCTAGGGTTATAGGGAAGGTATGTACGCGGTTACTGAATGTTGTTCGGAGTCCCAGATGAGATCCCGGACGTCACGAGGAGTCCCGGAATGGTCCGGAGGTGAAGATTGATATATTGGACGAAGGGTTTTGGAGTCCGAAAGTGTTCCGGAGGTACCGGGTAATGACCAGCATGACCGAAAGGTGTTTCGGGAGCCCTGGCAAGTGTTGGGGGGCTTCATGGGCCAAGGGGAGGGGGCAAACCACCCTGCTAAGGGGCTGTGCCCCCCCTCACCTATTCCCATGTGACGAGGGGGTTTGGGGCGCCCCATCTAGGGTTCCCACCTCCTGGCTTGGGGGCCAAGTCACCCAAAGGGGAGATCCCATCTGCCCTGGCCGCCGCCCCCCTAGGGGAAACCCTAGGGAACCTCCCCCTCTCCCTTCCCCCTATATATAGTGGAGGTTTTGGGGCTGCCCAACACATGAGTCTCTCTCTCCCAAGGCACAGCCCTACCTCCCTCCCTCCTCGTCTCTCGTAGTGCTTGGCGAAGCCCTGCTGGAGTATCGCGCTCCTCCACCACCACCACCACGCCATCGTGCTGCTGCTGGACGAAGTCTTCCCCAACCTCTCCCTCTCTCCTTGCTGGATCAAGGCATGGGAGACGTCACTGGGCTACACATGTGTTGAACGCGGAGGCGCCGTTGTTCGGTGCTTAGATCGGAATCGACTGCGATCTGAATCGCCACGAGTACGACTACCTCATCCGCGTTCTTGCAACGCTTCCGCTTAGCGATCTTCAAGGGTATGAAGATGCACTCCCTCTCTCTCTCGTTGCTAGTCTCTCCATAGATTGATCTTGGTGATGCGTAGAAAATTTTGAATTTCTGCTACGTTCCCCAACAGTGGTATCAGAGCCAGGTTTATTGCATAGATTCTATGCATGAGTAGAACACAAGTTGTTGTGGGCGTTGATTTTGTTCAATATGCTTACCGTTACTAGCCCTATCTTGTTTCGACGGTATTGTGGGATGAAGCGGCCCGGACCGACCTTACACGTACACTTACGTGAGACAGGTTCCACCGACTGACATGCACTTGTTGCATAAGGTGGCTAGCGGGTGCCAGTCTCTCCCACTTTAGTCGGATCGGATTCGATGAAAAGGGTCCTTATGAAGGGTAAATAGCAATTGGCATATCACGTTATGGCTTTTGCGTAGGTAAGAAACGTTCTTGCTAGAAACCCATAGCAGCCACGTAAAACATGCAAACAACAATTAGAGGACGTCTAACTTGTTTTTGCAGGGTATGCTATGTGATGTGATATGGCCAAAATAATGTGATGAATGATATGTGATGTATGATATTGATCATGTTCTTGTAATAGGAATCACAACTTGCATGTCGATGAGTATGACAACCGGCAGGAGCCATAGGAGTTGTCTTTATTTACTGTATGACCTGCGTGTCACTGAATAACGCCATGTAATTACTTTACTTCATTGCTAAACCATTAGCCATAGTAGTAGAAGTAATAGTTGGCGAGACAACTTCATGGAGACACGATGATGGAGATCATGATGATGGAGATCATGGTGTCATGCCGGTGACGATGATGATCATGGAGCCCCGAAGATGGAGATCAGAAGGAGCAAAATGATATTGGCCATATCATGTCACTTTTTGATTGCATGTGATGTTTATCATGTTTATGCATCTTATTTGCTTAGAATGACGGTAGTAAATAAGATGATCCCTCATAATAATTTCAAGAAAGTGTTCCCCCTAACTGTGCACCGTTGCGAAAGTTCGTTGTTTCGAAGCACCACGTGATGGTCGGGTGTCATAGATTCTAACGTTCACATACAACGGGTGTAAGCCAGATTTACACATGCGAAACACTTAGGTTGACTTGACGAGCCTAGCATGTACAGACATGGCCTCGGAACACAAGAGACCGAAAGGTCAAACATGAGTCGTATAGTGGATACGATCAACATGAAGATGTTCACCAATGATGACTAGTCCGTCTCACGTGATGATCGGACATGGCCTAGTTGACTCGGATCATGTATCACTTAAGATGACTAGAGGGATGTCTATCTGAGTGGGAGTTCATTAGATGAACTTAATTATCCTGAACATAGTCAAAAGGTTTTTGCAAATTATGTCGTAGCTCACGCTTTAGTTCTACTGTTTTAGATATGTTCCTAGAGAAAATTTAGTTGAAAGTTGATAGTAGCAATTATGTGGACTAGGTCCGTAAACTGAGGATTGTCCTCATTGCTACGTAGAAGGCTTATGTCCTTAATGCACCGCTTGGTGTGCTGAACCTCGAACGTCGTCTGTGGATGTTGCGAACATCTGACATACACGTTTTGATGACTACATGATAGTTCAGTAATGTTAAACGGTTTAGAATTGAGGCACCGAAGATGATTTTGAAACGTCGCGGAACATAGGGGATGTTCCAAGAGCTGAAATTGGGATTTCAGGCTCGTGCCCACTCAAGAGGTATAAGACCTCCGACGAGCTTCTTAGCCTACAAACTAAGGGAGAAAAGCTCAATCATTGGGCTTGTACTCAGATTGTCTGGGTACAACAATCACTTGAATCGAGCGGGAGTTAATCTTCTAGATGAGATAGTGATTTTTTTCCAAAGACATTGCCACCAAGCTAATAGAGCTTCGTGATGAACTATAACATATCAGGGATAGATATGATGATCCTTGAAATATTCTCGATGTTTGACACCGCGAAAGTAGAAATCAAGAAGGAGCATCAATTCTTGATGGTTAGTGAAACCACTAGTTTCAAGAAGGGCAAGGGCAAGAAGGGGTACTTCATGAAATGACAAATCAGTTGCTACTCCAGTGAAGAAACCCA
Organism: Triticum dicoccoides; assembly: GCF_002162155.2. Classification (NCBI taxonomy): domain Eukaryota; kingdom Viridiplantae; phylum Streptophyta; class Magnoliopsida; order Poales; family Poaceae; genus Triticum; species Triticum dicoccoides. The sequence continues at coordinate 178,847,019 of NC_041391.1, forward strand.
GGGTTGAACCCAAACCTGAGACTAAGTGCTTCTGTAATGAGGGAACGGTCACTGAATCAGAACTACCCTAGATACTTGGTAGATGAGAAGGCTGGCAAGGTTGACAGAAGTATATTGGATATACGTTGTATTAAATGTGTACTTTACTAGTACTCCTAGTAGCACCAGGGTATTAAGATACCGGTTTGGTTGCTAAGTGTTAGTAACTCGAAATAAAAGAGCTACGGAATAAACGGAGACTAGCTAAAGGTGAGATGACGATGTGTGTTGGAAGTGTTTCCAAGGTTGATGTGATCAAGCATCGCCTGCTCCGTCTACCATCGAGATTGGTGTTAAACCTAAATAATTGTTATTTGGTGTTTGCGTTGAGCATAGACATGATTGGATTATGTCTATCGCAATACGATTATTCATTTAAGAATAATAGTGGTTACTCTATTTATTTGAATAATACCTTCAATGGTCTTGCACCTAAAAGAATGGTTTATTGAATCTCGATCATAGTGATACACATTTTCATGCCAAAAGATATAAGATAGTAATGATAGTACCACCTGCTTGTGGCACTGCCATTTGAGTCATATTGGTATAAAACGCATGAAGAAGCTCCATGTTGATGGATCTTTGGACTCACTCGTTTTTGAAAAGTTTGAGACATGCGAACCATGTCTATTGGTATGTGCGCATGAAGAAACTCCATGCAGATGGATCGTTTGGACTCACTTGATTCTAAATCACTTGAGACATGTAGATCATACCACATGGGCAAGATGACTGAAAAGCCTCATTTTTTAGTAAGATGGAACAAGAGAGCAACTTGTTGGAAGTAATACATTTTGATGTGTGTTGTCCAATGAGTGTCGAGGCACGCAGTGGATATCGTTGTGTTCTTACTTCACAGATGATTTGAGTAGATGCTGAGGATATTTACTTGATGAAACACAAGTCTGAATTATTGAAAGGTTCAAGTAATTTTAGAGTGAAGTTGAAGATCGTCATGACAAGAGGATAAAATGTCTATGATATGATCATAGAGATGAATATCTGAGTTACGTGTTTGGTACAAAATTAAGACATTGTGGAAATTGTTTCACAACTAATACCACCTGGAACACCATAGTGTGATGGTGTGTCCGAACATCATAGATGCACCCTATTGGATATCGGGCATACCATGATGTCTCTTATCGAATTACCACTATCATTCATGGGTTAGGCATTAGAGACAACCACATTCACTTTAAATAGGGCACCACGTAATTCCGTTGAGATGACACCGTATGAATATGGTTTAGAGAAACCTAAGTTGTCGTTTCTTAAAAGTTTGGGGCTGCGACGCTTATGTGAAAAGGTTTCAGCCAGATAAGCTCGAACCCAAAGCGAATAAATACATCTTCATAGGACACCCAAAAATAGTTGGGTATACCTCCTATTTCAGATCCGGAAGCAAAAGTGATTGTTTCTAGAAACGGGTCCTTTCTCGAGGAAAAGTTTCTCTGGAAAGAATTGAGTGGGAGGATGGTGGAGACTTGATGAGGTTATTGAACCGTCACTTCAACTAGTGTGTAGCAGGGCACAGGAAGTTGTTCCTGTGGTGCCTACACCAATTGAAGTGGAAGCTGATGATATTGATCATGAAACTTCGGATCAAGTCACTACCGAAACTCGTAGGTTGACACATACTACTTCAGAGTGGTACATAATCCTGTCTTGGAGGTCATGTTGCTAGACAACAATGAACCTATGAGCTATGAAGAAGTGATGGTGGGCCTGGATTCCAACGAATGGCTCGAGGCCATAAAATCCGAGAGAGGATCCATGTATAAAAACAAAGTATAGACTTTGGAAGAACTACTTGATGGTCGTAAGGCTGTTGGGTACAGATGGATTTTAAAAGAAAGACGGACAATGATGGTAAGTATCACCATTAAGAAAGCTCGACTTGTCGTTAAGATGTTTTCCGACAAGTTCAAGGAGTTGACTGCGATGAGACTTTCTCATTCGTAGCGATGCTAAGAGTCTGTTGGAATTATATTAGCAATTACTGCATGATTTATGAAATCTTGCAGATAGGATGTCAAAACATTGTTTCCTCGACGATATTCTTGAGGAAAGGTTGTATGTGATACAACCAGAAAGTTTGTCAATCCTGAAAGATGCTAACAAGTGTGCAAAGCTCCAGCAATCCTTGTAGGGACTGGAGTAAGCATCTCGGAGTTGGAATATACGCTTTGATGAGATGGTCAAAGATTTTGGGTTTATACAAAGTTTATGAGAAACTTGTATTTCCAAAGAAGTGAGTGGGAGCACTATAGCATTTCTGATGAGTATATGTTGTTGACATATTGTTGATCGGAAATGATGTAGAATTTCTGGAAAGCATATATGGTTATTCGAAAAGTGTTTTTCAATGGAAAACCTGGATTAAGCTACTTGAACATTGAGCATCAATATCTATAAGGATAGATCAAAACGCTTAATAGTACTTTCAAATGAATACATACCGTGACAAGATTTTGAAGGAGTTCAAAATAGATCAGCAAAGAAGGAGTTCTTGGCTGTGTTATATGGTGTGAGTATTGAGTAAGACTCAAGACATGACCACGGCAGAAGAGAGAGAAAGGACGAAGGTCGTCCCCTATGCTTCAGACATAGGCTCTATAGTATGCTATGCTGTGTACCGCACCAGAAGTGTGCCTTGCCATGAGTCAGTCAAGGGGTACAAGAGTGATCCAGGAATGGGTCACAGGACAACGGTCAAACTTATCCTTAGTAACTAGTGGACTAAGGAATTTTTCTCGATTATGGAGGTGGTAAAAGAGTTCATTGTAAAGGGTTACGCCGATGCAAACTTTGACACTAATCCGGATTATTCTGAGTAGTAAACCAGATTCGTATAGTAGAACCGTTATTTGGAATAGTTCCAAATAGAGCGTGGTAGCTGCATCTAGGAGATGACATAGAGATTTGCAAAATACACACGGATCTGAAAGGTTCAGATCCGTTGACTAATAACCTCTCTCACAAGCGAGATATGATCAAACGCCATGGGTGTCAATTCATTACAATCACATAGTGATGTGAACTAGATTATTGACTCTAGTGCAAGTGGGAGACTATTGGAAATATGCCCTAGAGGCAATAATAAAATGGTTATTATTGTATTTCCTTGTTCATGATAATTGTCTATTATTCATGCTATAATTGTATTAACCAGAAACCGCAATACATGTGAATACATAGACCACAACATGTCCCTAGTGAGCCTCTAGTTGACTAGCTCGTTGATCAACAGATGGTCATGGTTTCCTGACCATGGACATTATATGTCATTGATAACGGGATCACATCATTAGGAGAATGATGTGATGGACAAGACCCAATCCTAAGCCTAGCACAAGATCGTGTAGTTCGTATGCTAAAGCTTTTCTAAATGTCAAGTATCTTTTCCTTAGACCATGAGATTGTGCAACTCCCGGATATCGTAGGAATGCTTTAGGTGTACCAAACGTCATAACGTAACTGGGTGGCTATAAAGGTGCACTACGGGTATCTCCGAAAGTGTCTGTTGGGTTGGCATGAATCGAGACTGGGATTTGTCACTCCGTGTGACGTAGAGGTATCTCTGGGCCCACTCGGTAGGACATCATCATAATGTGCACAATGTGATTAAGGAGTTGATCACGGGATGATGTGTTATGGAACGAGTAAAGAGACTTGCCGGTAACGAGATTGAACAAGGTATCGGCATACCGACGATCGAATCTCGGGCAAGTACTATACCGGTAAACAAAGGGAATTGTATACGGGATTGATTGAATCCTTGACATCGTGGTTCATCCAATGAGATCATCATGGAACATGTGGGAGCCAACATGGGTATCCAGATCCCGCTGTTGGTTATTGGCCGGAGAGTTGTCTCGGTCATGTCTGCATGGTTCCCGAACCCGTAGGGTCTACACACTTAAGGTTCGATGACGCTAGGGTTATAAGGAAGGTATGTACGCGGTTACCGAATGTTGTTCAGAGTCCCGGATGAGATCCCGGACGTCACGAGGAGTCCCGGAATGGTCCGGAGGTGAAGATTGATATATTGGACGAACGGTTTTGGAGTCTGGAAGTGTTCCGGAGGTACCGGGTAATGACAAGCATGACCGAAAGGTGTTTCGGGAGCCCCGACAAGTGTTGGGGGGGGCTTAATGGGCCAAGGGGAGGGGGCAAACCAGCCCACTAAGGGGCTGTGCGCCCCCTCACCTATTCCCACGTGACCCGGGGGTTTGGGGTGCCCCATCTAGGGTTCCCACCTCCTGGCTTGGGGGCCAAGTCACCCAAAGGGGAGATCCCATCTGCCCTGGCCGCCGCCCCCCCTAGGGGAAACCCTTGGGCGCCTCCCCCTCTCCCTTCCCCCTGTATATAGTGGAGGTTTTGGGGCTGCCCAACACATGAGTCTCTCTCCCAAGGTGCAGCCCTACCTCTCTCCCTCCTCGTCTCTCGTAGTGCTTGGCGAAGCCTTGCTGGAGTACCACGCTCCTCCACCACCACCACGCCATCGTGCTGCTGCTGGACGGAGTCTTCCCCAACCTCTCCCTCTCTCCTTGATGGATCAAGGCATGGGAGACGTCACCGGGCTGCATGTGTGTTGAACGCGGAGGCGCCATTGTTCGGCGCTTAGATCGGAATCAACCGCGATCTGAATTGCCACGAGTACGACCACCTCATCCGCGTTCTTGCAACGCTTCCGCTTAGCGATCTTCAAGGGTATGAAGATGCACTCCCTCTCTCTCTCGTTGCTAGTCTCTCCATAGATTGATCTTGGTGATGCGTAGAAAATTTTGAATTTCTGCTACGTTCCCCAACGAAACTTGCAACAACAAAGTAGATGACGTCTAACTTGTTTTTGCAGGGCATGATTGTGATGTGATATGGTCAAGACATGATGTGATATACGTTATTGTATGAGATGATCATGTTTTGTAAATTATCGGCAACCGGCAGGAGCCTTATGGTTGTCTCTTTATTGTATGAAATGCAAACGCCATGTAATTGCTTTACTTTATCGCTATGCGTTAGCAATAGTTGTAGAAGCAATAGTTGGCGTGACGACCACGACACAATGATGGAGATCAAGGTGTCGAGCCGGTGACAATGGATATCATTATGATGTTGGGGAACGTTGCAGAAAATTAAATTTTTTCCTACGGTTTCACCAAGATCCATCTATGAGTTCATCTAAGCAACGAGTATAGGGGGAGAGTTTGCATCTACATACCACTTGTAGATCGCGTGCGGAAGCTTGCAAGGTGATGATGTAGTTGTACTCGACGTGATCCAAATCACCGATGACCAGCGCCGAACGGACGGCACCTCCGCGTTCAACACACGTACGGGACGGGAGACGTCTCCTCCTTCTTGATCCAGCAAGGGGGAAGGAGAGGTTGATGAAGATCCAGCAGCACGACGGCGTGGTGGTGGATGCAGGGCGTCACAGCAGCAGGGCTTCGCCGAGACTACGAGGGAGAGACGTAACGGGGGGAGGTGGAGGCGCTAGGGGCTGGTGT
>NC_041391.1:178853593-178854195 GCF_002162155.2 Triticum dicoccoides
GGAGACATGCAGACATGACCGAGACGCTCTCAGTCAATAACCATCAGCGGGATCTGGATACCCATGATGGCTCCCACATGCTCCTCGATGTTGTCATCGGATGAACCACTATGTCGAGGATTCGATCAAACCCTGTATGCAATTTCCCTTTGTCAATCGGTACGTTACTTGCCCGAGACTCGATCGTCGGTATCCCAATACCTTGTTCAGTCTCGTTACCGGCAAGTCACTTTACTCGTACCGTAATGCATGATCCCGTGTCCAACACTTTGGTCACATTGAGCTCATTATGATGATGCATTACCGAGTGGGCCCAGAGATACCTCTCCGTCATACGGAGTGACAAATCCCAGTCTCGATCCGTGTCAACCCAACAGCTACTTTCGGAGATACCTGTAATGCACCTTTATAGTCACCCAGTTACGTTGTGACGTTTGATGCACCCAAGGCACTCTTACGGTATCCGGGAGTTACACGATCTCATGGTCGTAGGAAGAGATACTTGACACTTGCAAAGCTCTAGCAAAACGAACTACACGATCTTTTATGCTATGCTTAGGATTGGGTCTTGTCCATCACATCATTCTCCTAATGATGTGATC
>NC_041391.1:178854514-178857687 GCF_002162155.2 Triticum dicoccoides
CGAGAGAGGTTTAGTCAGCGGATCTGCGACATTCAGATCCGTGTGCACTTTGCAAATCTCTATGTCTCCATCTTGAACATTTTCACAGATGGAGTTGAAACGACGCTTGATGTGCCTGGTCTTCTTGTGAAACCTGGGCTCCTTTGCGAGGGCAATAGCTCCAGTGTTGTCACAGAAGAGTTTGATCGGCCCCGACGCATTGGGTATGACTCCTAGGTCGGTGATGAACTCCTTCACCCAAATCGCTTCATGTGCTGCCTCCGAGGCTGCCATGTACTCCGCTTCACACGTAGATCCCGCCACGACGCTCTGCTTGCAGCTGCACCAGCTTACTGCTCCACCATTCAACATATACACGTATCCAGTTTGTGACTTAGAGTCATCCAGATCTGAGTCGAAGCTAGCGTCGACGTAACCCTTTACAACGAGCTCTTCGTCTCCTCCATAAACGAGAAACATGTCCTTTGTCCTTTTCAGGTACTTCAGGATATTCTTGACCGCTGTCCAGTGTTCCTTGCCGGGATTACTTTGGTATCTTGCTACCAAACTTACGGCAAGGTTTACATCGGGTCTGGTGCACAGCATGGCATACATAATAGATCCTATGGCTGAAGCATAGGGGATGACACTCATCTCTTCTTTATCTTTTGCCGTGGTCGGTGACTGAGCTGAGCTCAGTCTCATACCTTGTAATACAGGCAAGAACCCCTTCTTGGACTGATCCATTCTGAATCTCTTCAAAATCTTATCAAGATATGTGCTTTGTGAAAGACCTATGAGGCGTCTCGATCTATCTCTATAGATCTTGATGCCTAATATATAAGCAGCTTCTCCAAGGTCCTTCATTGAAAAACACTTATTCAAGTAGGCCTTAATGCTGTCCAGAAATTCTATATCATTTCCCATCAGGAGTATGTCATCTACATATAATATGAGAAATGCTACAGAGCTCCCACTCACTTTCTTGTAAACGCAAGCTTCTCCATAAGTCTGCATAAACCCAAACGCTTTGATCATCTCATCAAAGCGAATGTTCCAACTCCGAGATGCTTGCACCAGTCCATAAATGGATCGCTGGAGCTTGCATACTTTGTTAGCGTTCAGAGGATCGACAAAACCTTCCGGCTGCATCATATACAGTTCTTCCTTAAGATGCCCGTTAAGGAATGCTGTTTTGACGTCCATCTGCCATATCTCATAATCATAGTATGCGGCAATTGCTAACATGATTCGGACGGACTTTAGCTTCGCTACGGGAGAGAATGTCTCGTCGTAGTCAATCCCTTGAACCTGTCGATAACCCTTAGCGACAAGTCGAGCTTTATAGATGGTAACATTACCATCCGCGTCCGTCTTCTTCTTAAAGATCCATTTGTTTTCTATCGCTCGCCGATCATCGGGCAAGTCTGTCAAAGTCCATACTTTGTTTTCATACATGGATTCTATCTTGGATTTCATGGCTTCAAGCCATTTGTTGGAATCCGGGCCCGCCATTGCTTCTTCATAGTTCGAAGGTTCATTGTTGTCTAACAACATGATTTCCAGGACAGGGTTGCCGTACCACTCTGGTGCGGAACGTGTCCTTGTGGACCTACGAAGTTCAGCAGTAACTTGATCCGAAGTACCTTGATCATTATCATGGTTTTCCTCTTCAGTTGGTGTGGGCATCACAGGAATGGTTTCCTGTGCTGCGTCACTATCCCGCTCAAGAGGTAGTACTTCATCGAGTTCTACTTTCCTCCCACTTACTTCTTTCGAGAGAAACTCTTTTTCCAGAAAGCATCCATTCTTGGCAACAAAGATCTTGCCTTCGGATCTTAAGTAGAAGGTATACCCTATAGTTTCCTTAGGGTATCCTATGAATACGCATTTTTCCGACTTGGGTTCGAGCTTTTCAGGTTGAAGTTTCTTGACATAAGCTTCGCATCCCCAAACTTTTAGAAACGACAGCTTAGGTTTCTTTCCAAACCATAATTCATACGGTGTCGTCTCAACGGATTTAGACGGTGCCCTATTTAAAGTGAATGTAGCTGTCTCTAGAGCGTATCCCCAAAATGATAGCGGTAAATCGGTAAGAGACATCATAGACCACACCATATCCAATAGAGTGCGATTACGATGTTCGGACACACCATTTCGCTGAGGTGTTCCAGGCGGCGTGAGCTGTGAAACGATTCCACATATCTTTAAGTGTGTACCAAATTCGTGACTTAAGTATTCTCCTCCACGATCTGATCGTAAGAATTTTATCTTTCGGTCATGTTGATTCTCCCCCTCATTCTGAAATTCCTTGAACTTTTCAAAGGTCTCAGACTTGTGTTTCATTAAGTAGACATACCCATATCTACTCAAGTCATCTGTGAGAGTGAGAACATAACGATATCCTCCGCGAGCCTCAACGCTCATTGGACCGCACACATCGGTATGTATGATTTCCAACAAGTTGGTTGCTCGCTCCATTGTTCCGGAGAACGGAGTCTTGGTCATTTTGCCCAAGAGGCATGGTTCGCACGTGTCAAACGATTCATAATCAAGAGACTCTAAAAGTCCATCGGCATGGAGCTTCTTCATGCGCTTGACACCAATGTGACCAAGGCGGCAGTGCCACAAATATGTGGGACTATCGTTATCAACTTTAAATCTTTTGGCATCTACACTATGAACATGTGTAATATTACGCTCGAGATTCATTAAGAATAAACCATTGACCATCGGAGCATGACCATAAAACATATCTCTCATATAAATCGAACAACCATTATTCTCAGACTTAAATGAGTAGCCATCTCGTATTAAACGAGATCCAGATACAATGTTCATGCTCAAACTTGGCACTAAATAACAATTATTGAGGTTCAAAACTAATCCCGTAGGTAAATGTAGAGGCAGCGTGCCGACGGCGATCACATCGACTCTGGAACCATTCCCGACGCGCATCGTCACCTCGTCCTTTGCCAGTCTCCGTTTATTCCGCAGCTCCTGCTGTGAGTTACAAATATGAGCAACGACACCGGTATCAAATACCCAGGAGTTACTACGATTACTGGTAAGGTACACATCAATCACATGTATATCAAATATACCTTTGGTGTTGCCGGCCTTCTTATCCGCTAAGTATTTGGGGCAGTTCCGCTTCCAGTGACCCTTCCCCTTGCAATAAAAGCACTCAGTCT
>NC_041391.1:178859191-178908174 GCF_002162155.2 Triticum dicoccoides
CAAGGGGGAAGGAGAGGTTGATGAAGATCCAGCAGCACGACGGCGTGGTGGTGGATGCAGGGCGTCACAGCAGCAGGGCTTCGCCGATACTACGAGGGAGAGACGTAACGGGGGGAGGTGGAGGCGCCAGGGGCTGGTGTGTTCTCCTCCTCTCCCCCCCACTATATATAGGGGTGCCAAGCGGGGGGGGGGGGGCGCCGGCCCTAGTAGATGAGATCTACTAGGGGGGGCGGCGGCCTAGGGGAGGTTTCCCTCCCCCCAAGGCACCTAGGGGTGCCTTCCACCACTAGGACTCCTCCTAGGGGGAAACCCTAGGCGCATGGGCCTATAGGGGCTGGTTCCCTTGGCCCATGATGGCCAAGGCGCACCCCCTACAGCCCATGTGGCCCCCCGGGACAGGTGGCCCCACCCGGTGGACCCCCGGGACCCTTCCGGTGGTCCCGGTACAATACCGATAACCCCGAAACTTGTCCCGGTGCCCGAAATAGCACTTCATATATATAATTCTTTACCTCCGGACCATTCCGGAACTCCTCGTGACATCCGGGATCTCATCCGGGACTCCGAACAACATTCGGGTTTCTGCATATACATATCTTCATAACCCTAGCGTCACCGAACCTTAAGTGTGTAGACCCTACGGGTTCGGGAGACATGCAGACATGACCGAGACGCTCTCAGTCAATAACCATCAGCGGGATCTGGATACCCATGATGGCTCCCACATGCTCCTCGATGTTGTCATCGGATGAACCACTATGTCGAGGATTCGATCAAACCCTGTATGCAATTTCCCTTTGTCAATCGGTACGTTACTTGCCCGAGACTCGATCGTCGGTATCCCAATACCTTGTTCAGTCTCGTTACCGGCAAGTCACTTTACTCGTACCGTAATGCATGATCCCGTGTCCAACACTTTGGTCACATTGAGCTCATTATGATGATGCATTACCGAGTGGGCCCAGAGATACCTCTCCGTCATACGGAGTGACAAATCCCAGTCTCGATCCGTGTCAACCCAACAGCTACTTTCGGAGATACCTGTAATGCACCTTTATAGTCACCCAGTTACGTTGTGACGTTTGATGCACCCAAGGCACTCTTACGGTATCCGGGAGTTACACGATCTCATGGTCGTAGGAAGAGATACTTGACACTTGCAAAGCTCTAGCAAAACGAACTACACGATCTTTTATGCTATGCTTAGGATTGGGTCTTGTCCATCACATCATTCTCCTAATGATGTGATCCCGTTATCAACGACATCCAATGTCCATAGTCAGGAAACCATGACTATCTGTTGATCACAACGAGCTAGTCAACTAGAGGCTTACCAGGGACATAGTGTGGTCTAAGTATTCACACGTGTATTATGATTTCCGGATAATACAGTTATAGCATGAATACAAGACAATTATCATGAACAATGAAATATAATAATACTTTTATTATTGCCTCTAGGGCATATTTCCAACATATGATGCTTTGGAGATGGAGATCAAAAGCACAAGATGATGATGGCCATATCATGTCACATATTTTGATTACATGTGATGTTTATCCTTTATGCATCTTATTTTACTTATATTGACGGTAGCATTATAAGATGATCCATTCACTAAATTTCAAGATAAAAGTGTTCTCCCGGAGTATGCATCATTGCCAAAGTTCTTCGTTTGAAAGCACCACATGATGATCGGGTGTGATAGACTCTACGTTCACATACAATGGGTGTAAGACAGTTTTGCACATGCAGAATACTTGGGTTAAACTTGACGAGCCTAGCATGTACAGACATGGTCTCGGAACACTAGAGACCGACATGTCGAATGTGAGTCATATAGTAGATATGATCAACATACAGATGTTCACCATTGATGACTACCCCATCTCATGTGATGATCGGACATGAGTTAGTTGATTTGGATCACGTATCACTTAGATAACCTGAGGGATGTTTATTTAAGTGGGAGTTCATTAGTAATTTGATTAATTGAACTTAATTTATCATGAACTTAGTCTTATAGTTTTGCATATCTATGTTGTAGATCAATGGCCCGAGCTACAGTTCCCCTGAATTTTAATGCGTTCCTAGAGAAGGCTAAGTTGAAAGATGATGGTAGCAACTACACGGACTAGGTCCATAACTTGAGGATTATCCTCATTGCTGCACAAAAGAATTATGTCCTTGATGCACCGCTAGCGCCAAAGGGATCTAGAAGCTACTTTTCAAGAAGCAGAAGACGTGGCCAAGTACGTCTGATGACACCGGCCTCGATTGCAACAATCCGGCATCCCCCATAAGTATCATATTTCCGAACATTACTTAGCTCGTCAATCTTAGGGAGGGATACTGAAAATTCCATCTCCTGAATAGGGTTGGATAAAGAAGGCGGAGCGGATTAAGTGTCTGGCCCCGCTCCCCGAAAACCCAGTCGAGCCTCTGTTGATGAGGATGCTGGTCCTGGCGCCCTACCAGGCGCCGGTGAAGAAGTACAAGAAGAAGAATAGCAAGGAGGCCGAGGGTGGCCTCCATCACGAAGGTACTTCAGGCGCTATGTCCGGAGGAACCGAGGCTCCTTCCTTTCATGAGGGAAACAAAGACGAGGGCGAAGAGGAGGAGGAGGAAGAAGAGAACCCTCCTCTCAAAGGGAAGAAGAGATCGACCTCCATAGATCCGGAGGAGGGGGCATCCAAGAGGGGAACAATATCCCTCTCGGATGATTCAGATTCGGGCACCGAAGCTGTCCCCAAGCACCGCCCCTGAGCCAAGCCCCTTATCGAATCATAAGTACCTTAGGATGCCTTACATACATCAAATCATTTTATAAATTGTAAGAATAATATCGAATTTCGTGTCTCAGTCCGGCCCGCGACATCCCTCAAGAATCATCGTCATCGGGGGATCTCCCGCCGGAAATGATGGAGAGCGAGACGCCTCCACGGGATGACGACACCAAGGTGTCGTCCCAAAGGATCTCTTCGAGCTCCGGAGAAGTGCGGGAGGGGACCAAGACAACACCATAGGATAACGCCTTGGCTGCTGAGAACATGAGGGGCGCAATCCTCATGGAGACCGGCGATGGGGGTCCTGGATCATCCGATCCCCGGCCGGATACTGTTCCGGAGACACAAATGGCTCCGGAGTCAAATCAGCAACCCCCTCTGAGGGAGGGGGAGATGGCTATTCTGGCGGCGACCTCTACCAATGCGGAGGCACCGAACATGCTGATGGACGCTCTGCAAAGTGCGTCCATCTTGGAGGAGCACCGTACCTTGATGGGTATGGTGGTTGAGAAGATTTAGTCCGCTAAAAGCAGGCTGAATGGAGCCTTCATGAGCCTACTAACAGGCTTCAAGGTATGTGATGTAATGTTTTTTGCCGCTTTCCATATGAAAAATCTGCCTGTATATAGATAGTAGCTCCTGAGAATCTGTTTGGCCCATCAAGGAGGGCGAACAGAGGATCTATAGACATCCGTAGGAAATAACATACTTATCTTTTTGATAAAAAAACAGGCTTCACTATTAGCAGCGACCGCTCAGGCCGCCGAAGTTTCAGAACTGAAGCGGAAACTGCAGCTGGTCAACGAGGACAATATCCGTATTAACAAACGGCTTGACGAGGCGTAGGGTATATCTCAAGTACTCCGTACATGATTGTATTAGTTTGCAAATGCTAAGTTGAATCTTACGTGCTGCTATATGCATAATTGCAGATGGCGCTGCTGAGATTGAGGCCCTCAGGAGTTATCTTGCCCGCACGAAGGAGCAGGCAAGGGTGAGCAATGCGACCGCTGAGAAAACAGCTGCAGATTTGAAGGCCGAACAGGCCACCATGTGCCAGTTCGAGGAGCGGGTATCCAAAGTTGAGCAAGAGCTCACGGATGCCACTAGCAAGTGCGAGCTCCCCGAGGAGGAGAATAAAGCGAAGGTGGCCGAACTTGCCAAGGCCCTTTAGGAAGCCCAAGAGGCGAGGTCCGAATCCCAAGCGGCTCGCGAGGAGATTTGATAGGCTTGACAGATAGCGGCTGGTAAGCCCTTTCTTTTACTGTCTAAGTTTGGCAATCAAAGGTATGCCTTGCTTAATCGACTATGGAGTTCTCCAGACGCTTTTGCGGATCTTCCGAAGAGTGTCGCCGACGCTGCACAATTCTATCGAGCCCAGGAGGGGCATGCGATGGAGAAGCTGTTCTGGTCACAGTTTGCGACACAGGAGTGCCCGGCGCTACTGAACGACCAAATGGCGCAGTGGGCCGAGCTGCATAAGATGTCCGGAGCGGCCATGAAAGATGTCATAGTCCGGCTGTGGCCAGCCGAACCCATTCCGAGCAGCTATTTTGGCCTGGTGCGGCGACTAATCGATGCCGTGCCCTGAATTGATGCAAACAAGTGGTCAGTGTGCATAGAAGGTGCACGGATGGCCTTCGCCCGTGTCAAGATGCACAGGGCAAAGATGAAGGCCGCTGTTATCGCAGTCGAGGGTCCTCCCGGAGGCAAGGACCACCGCACGCTGGAGCGCTATTTAGAAGACATCCTAAAGGGCGCTCGCTTGATAGAGGGTCAATGCTCAAAGAACATTATGTTCGAATGAATGTATCTGAACGACCTGAATGTGTTTATTATATGTATTAAGGCTTGGTGATACATTTGTGCCATCATCTAAAAGTTCTTTCCTCCTTTGTGGCCGTTTTTTTGTATTCCTGAGAGTTTTCCAGTCGTCGACTTCAGCCCCCACGTGGATACTACGGGGGTGTTCGGAATGGCACATGAGCACAGTTGACCCAACGTCTTGGTCCGTAAAGGAGGTGTCAGCACGGCGAACCAGGCAATCGGACTATATGGCTTTACCACTCTCACTTAGACATATGAGTTTGACGATGGGGCTAACATATAGCCCCTGGTACATACGCGGCTATCCAAATGCGGATGCGTTATGTATATGACCGAAAAAATAGTCCTTCTTTTTATACGGAAAAAATCATTAAAATTTTTAGTAAGTCGCTGAGTGGCTGGCCAGCTCTCACCGCATATGACAGTCAATTTTTGGCTTTCTCTACTGAGCTGCTTGATCGGACGAACCAGAAACACAATCGCAGTAGTTCTCCCTTTACTACCCTAGCCGAACAAATGGAACGTAAGGTAGCACCACAGGAGCCGGACAACCCAACTATTGACCAAAGACATGATTCGGAGCTGATGCATAGAATGCCAAGTTCGGGATGCCGAAGTATGCGACAAAGATGTTCAGACTTTTGTTTGGCGACACATATGTGGCCGTATAGAGCCCCTGTCAATAGGTGTCGAGGTATGTGAGTGAGACAACTGGGGAGACAGAGTACAATTTTACGAATAAAGTTGATACCGAAAAATTGTCCTTGCTGGAATTTGATTGATACGTCAAAATGTGATCTTAAGAGGGTACCGTAAGCACCAAAGCCATTTTACATGTCGGGGGTCTAAGAATAAGGAGAAAATCTCAATACAGGTCCTTTAAATCAGGTTTGGTCTGAAGAATCCTTTGGATATCCTGCCGCACGTCTACGCCGTGTTCGCCTTGTAGAGAGGGGTTCCTTAAAATGAATGCTCTTTGGTTATCCGCACGAAACCGGGCTCGAAGAGAGTCCTTGTAAGTCCGTAGGATATATAGGTTCGAATGCACCTGTGGTAGGAGAGAAAAAGTAATCAAAGAAATAGGTAGAAGGTCGTACAGGGTCGAACCATACTATAGACCTGTCCGTATTGTGCCTCCGTTGACGCCCAAGGTATTTTGAGTGCATAGTGATGCATGCGCGGTACGAATTCCGTGGGTGTATGCGGTGTTCGACGGAGGCGAAACTGCTAGACTAGCTCTAGAATTACCGAGCCGTCAGCTTGCGGATCTGGCCGGACTCGTTTAACAATGTCCGGCGGTTTGATGGTCGATGAGGTGTGCAGCTTGATAGGGCTGCTCTGTACTTCGGTAGCGAGAGCCGCAGTGTGCTCCTCTGTACAGAGGGAGCGTTCTGTGTTTCCATTGACTGTTATGACGTCAAATGGACCAAGCATCTTGAGCTTTAAATAAGTGTAGTGCGGAACCGCGTTGAATTGAGCGAAAGCGGTCCATCTGAGCAGTGCGTGATAGCTGCTGCGGAAGGGGACGATATCGAAGATTAAGTCTTCACTACGGAAATTGTCTGGCAAACCGAAGACGACTTACAATGTTATTGAACCCAAGCAACGGGCTTCTACGCCAGGTATTACTCCTTTAAATGTAGTTTTAGTGGGATTGATTCTTGACGGATCAATACCCATTTTGCGGACAGTGTCCTGGTAAAGCAAGTTAAGACTACTGCCACCGTCCATGAGGACTTGCGTGAGGTGGAATCTGTCGATGATTGGGTCAAGGACCAAAGCCGCCGAACCTCCATGAAGGATACTGGTCGGGTGGTCCTTTTGATCGAAGGTGATCGGACAAGTCGACCATGGGTTGTATTTTGGGGCGACTGGCTCGACGGCGTACACGTCCCTTAGTGCGTGCTTGCTCTTCCGCTTGGGGATGTGGGTGACGTAGATCATATTGACCATTTTGACCTCGGGGGGAAATTTCTTTTGTCCCCCTATGTTCAGTGGGCGAGGCTCTTCCTCGTCGTCCTTTCTGGGCGGCCTTTTC
Source organism: Triticum dicoccoides (assembly GCF_002162155.2). Classification (NCBI taxonomy): domain Eukaryota; kingdom Viridiplantae; phylum Streptophyta; class Magnoliopsida; order Poales; family Poaceae; genus Triticum; species Triticum dicoccoides. The sequence goes on from NC_041391.1 coordinate 178,865,844, forward strand.
CCCTTGTGTTCGGCATTGAGCTTGCCAGCCTGTTTAAAGACCCAACAGTTTCTGTTAGTGTGATTTGCAGGTTTATCGGGGGCGCCATGAATCTGGCAAGGTCGATCAAGTATTCTGTCCAAACTGGATGGACCATCTTTGTTTCCTTTGAATGGCTGCTTCCGTTGACCAGGTTTGGAGCCACTGAATCCGGCGTTGACCACCGTGTCTTCGTTATTGTTTCGACGCTTGTGCTTGTCGCGTTGTGGCTTTCCATTGCCGTACCTGGCTTCAGGGGTGCTTGGGTCACTGGTGCTATTGCTTCTACGAGCTAGCCAGCTATCTTCTCCCGCACAAAAGCGGGACATAAGTGCGGTAAGGGATACCATGGACTTTGGCTTCTCCTGGCTGAGGTGTCGGGCGAGCCACTCATCTCGGACGCTGTGTTTGAAGGCCGCGAGGGCTTCGGCGTTCGGACAATCCACAATCTGGTTCTTTTTGATTAAGAACCTGGTCCAGAGCTTCCGGACTGATTCACCGAGTTGCTGGATTATGTGACTAAGGTCATCGGCGTCTGGGGACCGAACATAGGTACCTTGGAAGTTGTCTCTGAAGGCGTCCTCCAAGTCTTCCCAGCTGCCAATAGAGTTTTCTGGGAGGCTGTTCAGCCAATGCCATGCTGGTCCCTTAAGTTTTTTTTGGGGGGGGTGGTATTTGATGGCATGTAAGTCATCACCGCATGCCATGTGGATGTGGAGAAGAAAATCTTTAATCCATACTGCGGGATCTGTTGTGCCATCGTATGATTCAATGTTCACGGGTTTAAACCCTTCTGGGAACTGGTGCTCCATTACCTCATCGGTGAAGCATAGGGGGTGTGCGGCGCCTCTCTATTGGGCAGCGTCATGACGTAGTTCGGATGGAGTCCGTATGTGTTTTTCAGCCTGAGTGAGGTTGTGCTTGTCGCGCCAGGCCTGATGGCCATCTTCTCGCGCTGGGGCACGCCCCCTTGATCCATAGATTGATATGGTGTGACTGGCTCTATTGTCAAGGTCCTATCATAGGTCGTATGTGTATCCTGCAGCTATTGTCTCTCTGCCTCTAAGGCGAGGTGGTGCGGCCTGGTGTTCGGCTTGAGTTGCAGCTCTGTCCCGGCCACGAGGTGGTCGGTCAGGTCCGTCCGCTGCGTTACATGCTGTCGGTATAGATCCTAGGACCTCATCCTCGAATTGGGATAGAAACCTGCGCTTTTGGTAACTCTTAGTTGGACGCTCGAGTTCGTATTCCTCAGCTGCCAGGACATTAGTCCATCTGTTGTTGAGTAAATCCTAATCAGCTAGTTGCTGCTTCTTTTTCAGGCTTCTTGCAGTGGCTATTAGCTGGCGCTTAAAGCGCTCTTGTTCGAGGGGTTCCTCTGGCATGATGAAATCTTCGTCACCGAGGCTCTCGTCCTCTTCGGAGATAGGTAGGTAGTTACTATCCTCCGAGCCCTCATTCCCGATAGGATCATCGGGGTTGACTTGCCCTTCTTCCCAATCATCCAGTTCGGATGTTGGCTCGACAGGGGCTTCCTGGTCTTTGTCATTCTCCGGAGTATTATTGTCTCCGGTGCCGATATTGCTGTCTTTTTCGTGACGTGATTTCGAGCGGCGTCGCTGACATCGACGCTTTGGTGGTGCCTCAGAAGGCTTGCCCTCTATGGGACCCTTCCCACCATTGCCGTCATCCTCTTTGGGTGTGTCCACCATGTACACATCATATGTGGAAGTGGCCGTCCAGCGTCCGGTGAACGACGGGTTCTGGCTTTGCTCCTCTTCGGCATCGTCGTCCATGTCGTCGATGTCTTCGGAGGCGTAGTCGAGCATGTCGGTCAAGTCTTCGGCAGTGGCTATGAAGCGGGTGGTGGGTGGGATGTAAAATTCCCTGCCCTCAGCCCCTAGTGTGGGCTGGGCGTAGTTTGGCAGCGATTCCTCTACAATGGTGAGGGATCGCATTAATTCCAGAGCCTCGTTTAAGAGTGAGGTTTGGACAAGGAAGCGAGAGTCCGTGGAGCAGGGTGGGATAGAAGTTCCCTAGCCAAGCTCATATGACACGGATCTCGAGAGTTCGGAGCTAGTGTCCGGAGGCGAGTCCGGCTTTCTGAGGGTAGAGGGGGCCTAGCATGGCTCCAGGCATGCCGGTGATGCGATCCCCTCCGGTTCTTCGGTGCCAAGCTCTGTAGCTGCAGAGAGTCCGGCGGGATTTAAACTCCCGCCTTCGGACCTAGTGATGTGCTCCGGATCTAAGGCCAGAGCTGAGGCTGGGGCCGCGAAGCCTTGGAAGATCAAGTCTCCTCAGATATTAGCGACATAGTTTAGATTTCCAAAGCGGATCTGATGACCAGGGGCATAGCTGTCGATCTACTCCAGATGGCCAACCGAGTTGGTGCGTAGTGCGAAGCCGCCGAATACGAAAATTTGGCCGGGGAGAAAAGTCTCCCTTAAGGCGATATTCTTGTAGATGATCAATGGAGCCATCAAGCCTTCTAGCGATGACACAGTGGAACTCTCAATGAAAGCACCAATTTCGGTGTCAAAACTGGCAGATCTCGGGTAGGGGGTCCCGAACTATGCGTCTAAGGATCAAGGGTAACAGGAGGTAGGGGACATGATGTTTACCCAGGTTCAGGCCCTCTTAATGGCGGTAATACCCTACTTCCTGCTTGATTGACTTTGATGAGTACAGGGGTTACAATAGTTGATCTACCTCGAGATCGTAACGGCTAAACCCTAGATGTCTAGCCTGTATGATTGTGATTGCCCCTATGGACTAACCCTTTGGTTTATATAGACACCGGAGGGACCTAGGGTTGTATAGAGTCGGTTTACAGAGAAAGGAAGATGCATGATCCGAACGCCAAGCTTTCCATCCACGCAAAGGAGAGTCCCATCCGGACACGGGGGAAGGTCTTTGATCTCATATCGTCATGGCCCATCAGTCCGGCCCGTATCACATAGCCCGGATGCCCGAGGACCCCCTAGTCTAGGACTCCCTCAACGGACGTTGTGTTTAAAGGCCGCTAAGGCTTTGGCATCTGGAAAGTCGACTATTTAGTTCTTTTTGATTAGGAACCGAGTCCAGAGTTGGCGGGCTGACTCTCCGGGTTGCTGGACTATGTGACTAAGGTCATCGGCATCCGGTGGCCGGACATAGGTACCTTAGAAGTTGTCTTGAAAAGCATCCTCCAAATCTTCCCAGCTGCCAATAGAGTTATGTGGGAGGCTATTTAACTAGTGTTCTGCTGGTCCCTTTAGCTTTAGGAGGAGGTATTTGATGGCGTGGAGATCGTCACCGTGAGCCATGTGAATATGGAGAAGGAAATCTTCAATCCATATAGTGGGATCTGTCGTTCCATCATATGCTTCAGTGTTTATGGGTTTAAACCCTTTGGGAAATTGGTGCTACATTAACTCATTGGTAAAGCACAAGGGGTGTGCGGCGCCTCTGCATCTGGCGATGTCACGACGGAGTTCGGATGACATCCGTGTTCGGTTTTCGGCCTGAGTTTGGTTATGCTTATCGCGCCAAGCTTGATGGCTGTCGTCTTGTGTTGGAGCACGTCCCCTTGATCCGTAGATTGATCTAGTCTGACCGGCTCTATTGTCCATGTCCTGACGTAAGCCGTAAGTATATCCTGAAGCTGCTATTTCTTTGCCTCGACGGTGAGGTGGCGCGGGCTGGTGTTTGGTGTAGGTAGCCGCTCTGTCCCGTCCACGTGGTGGTCGGTCTGGTTCATCAGCAGGATTATATCTTGACGGTATTGGCTCAAGGGTCTCGTCGTCGAATTGTGGTAGCAGCTGATGCTTTGGATAACTCTTTGTTGGGTGCTCGAGGCCGTATTCTTCGGCAGCCAGGACCTTGGTTCATCTGTCATTGAGTGTATCCTGTTCGGCTTGAAGCTGTTGCTGTTTCTTTTTAAGGCTCCTCGCAGTGGCGATTAACCATCGCTTGAAGCGCTCTTGCTCGAGGGGTTCCTCTGGCATGATGAAATCTTCATTGCCGAGGCTGACATCCTCTTCGGAGACCAGTAGGTAGTTACTATCTTCCGAATCCTCATTCTTGATAGGTTCATCATGGTTAACTTGTCCCTCCTCCCATTCATCCTATTCGACTACAGGCTCTGCGGGGTCTTCAGGATCTTCGGCGTCATCCGGAGTGTTATTATCTTCGGTGCCGGTATTGCTGTCTTTTTCCCGATGCGATCGTGGGTGGCGTCACTGTCATCGATGCTTTAGTGGCACCTCGACTGGTTTATCCTTGATCGGGTCTTGCCTGTCGTCATCCTCTTTAGGTGTATCTACCATGTGCATGTTACATGTGGAGGTGGCTGTCCAACGCCTAGTGATAGGCGGATTTTGTCCTTGGTCGGCTCCGGTATCGTCGTCCATATCGTCAATGTCTTCAGAGGCGTAGTCTAGCATGTCGGTTAAGTCCTCAATAGTGGCTACCAAGTGGGTGGTGGGTGGTACGCAAAATTCCCCACACTCAGTTCCTAGTTCGGGCTGGGCGTAGTTCAGAAGCGATACTTAGGTGATAGCGAGGGATTGCATCAAGTCCAAAGCTTCACTTAGAAGTGAAAACTGGGCGGGTGGCTGAGGATCTGTGGAGCTGGGCCTGATGAACGCAGCTTGGCCACGCCCAATGGATGCTGACCTCAAGAGTTCGGGGTTAAGATCCGGACGTGAGTTTGGATTTCTGTTGATAGGGACAACCCTATTTGAGTTCAGGTCCGCCGATAATATGGCCGCCTCTGGGTCTCCAGCAAGGAGCTCCGCAGTGGGAGAAGGTCTGGCAGGGATAAAACTCCCATCTTCGGACAAGGCGGTCTGCTCTGGATCTAGGGTCTGGGCAGGAACGATAGTTGATCCTTGAACGGTGCCTGATGGTGGATCCGACGGGGTTCCCTCTAGCAGATGAGGAATAGCGGTCGAGGCCGTGAACCCTTCGAAGATCAAGTTTCTTCGGATATCGGCGACATAGTTCAGGCTTCCAAATGTGATCTGGCAACCAGGGGCGTATCTGTCAATCTATTCAAGGTGACGCGTTGAATTGGCATGCAGAACAAAGCTGCCAAACACAAAAAGTTGACCAGGGAGGAAAGTTTCCCCGGAAATAGTATCGTGGTTGATGATCGAACAAGCCATTGAACCTTCTATGGACGACACAACGGAACTCTCAATGAAAGCACCAATGTCTGTGTCAAAACCGGCCGATCTCGGGTAGGGGGTCCTGAACTATGCGTCTGAGGATTGAAGGTAACAAGGGACAAAGGAGACACGATGTTTACCCAGGTTTGGGCCCTCTTAATGGAGGTAAAACCCTACGTCCTGCTTGATTGTCTTTGATGAGTATAGGGGTTACAAGAGTTGATCTACCTCGAGATCATAATGGCTAAATCCTAGCCGTCTAGCCTATGTGAATCAAGATATCCTCTACGGACTAAGCCCTCCGATTTATATACACACCGGGGGGGCCTAGGGTTGTGCAGAGTCGGCTTGTAGAGGAAGGAAATTACATATCCAGACACCTAATCTTGCCATCCACGCATAGGAGAGTCCTATTCGGACACGGGGAAAGGTCTTCTGCCTTGTCCTTTTACGGCCCATTAGTTCGACCCATATCACATAGCCCGGACACCCGAGGACCCCCTAATCTAGGACTCCTTCAGCGATAGAAGCGGGAGAGTCCAATGAGCTGCAGTATAAGTGGAAGCAAGGAGGAAGGATGGTTTTTCTGGGATCACCCCCTCTTTAAGAAATATGGGCTTTTCCTCACAAAAAAACAAATGGGCTTCAAGATGGATAGGCTTTTGTATGGCCTAGTCGGCTGCCCGTGTTCCATACTGGAGGCCCTTAACACTAGAGGCAGCCCATTAGAGACACTCTCTAGCTTATTGCCCATTTGAAAGAAAAAGAAGAGATGACTCTATCTTAATTATGGCTCCTCATCGATAACATTTTTCAACTTAAAAAAAGTTATAGCTCCTTTTTGGGCTGGCTTGGCATCTACCAAATTAGAGGATGGTGTACTACATGCAGACACTCACACTGGTCATAGTGCGGCAAAATGAGGGGTCAAATAACATGCCCACAATATACATAGATTGTAAAGGTTGACACGCTAACATTCAAACTAAGCTTCACAAGATACGGTATGCATACTAGATAACATTCACAAGCACTTAAGTTCAGCATGTTTACGCATCTAAATGATTCACAAGACTATAACCAAGACAAAGCTGTGAGAAGGTGTAGAAATAAAGAAAAAATGATCGATGCTTCTCTGAGCAAAGGGCCTCCCTACGCACGCATTAATTTCCTGGGCATGCTTCTTTCCGCTCAATGTTGCGTGCACTTTGAGCATGTTGGCAACACCACAGCTAGTTTGATGGCTCATCTTGCAATTTACACTGACACATTGTAGCAAATAGAGGAGGCAATAGAGATCACTCAACATCAGGCCATTTTGTGCAGTTCCACTAAAATCATCTTCATTGTCCTGAATGTGAAAAGATAGGAAAGTGATGTACTTAAACGGTGTCGCAAAACAGTAGCACATATCAATAGCTCGGCATGACAAAACACAATCATCTGGATGAAGGGGATACTGACCTGCGTGAGGAAGATTATGCATAACTTTATAGGTGGTTAGTTGATTTCCACCTTGGGATCTCCTATGATGGCACGGAGGAGGAAATTCCATCCAATCGATGAGCATAATTCCTTCCGTGTGGCTGTAGAAAATTTGTCCGACTAACCCCAATATCACCGCCGTTTGCACGACCCCGACTCGCCGGCCAGGCCATCAATGACTCGGTCCCTTTTATCTTGCGTTGACAGCACGGCTGAAGTGCTTGTTTGCTCCTCCACACATGACAGGCTCGTTCCACACTACAAACATCAATTCAGCGTACGAATAATCTTATTTCATCTTGCGTTAGTCATTCTACCTAGTTATGAATGTAGGAATACCTAGAACACCGTGAGGCCAGCTGACAGCAGGTTCCACTAAAATTGAGGTTTGTGCTTCCATTTGCACAAATAGACACCATATGGAGATAAACAACCCTGTTTGCACAAATATGTAACAGGGTTATATAAGTAGTGTCACTTTTTTGCAGCGGCATATGATTAATAGCAGCATCTCATATGTTATCAATGGCATTACAGTGACAGTATGAAAAAGTGCCATTAACTAAGAAGTGCCATCACATCAAATCAACACTGGCACTAGATTAACGGGGGCTTACATTAACATGCATAACAATTGCATTATGACTATGTGATGATAGATTAGGAGTAGCACTTGATTAGTACGTATGTGCATGGGTAACGGGAACGATCGTTCTAACGAAGGGACGGAAAGGACAAACACATCGTCGTGTCAACCATTGTGCAATTAAATTTTGTGCAGTTCAATGGAGATGCAACTATTTTACCGATGTCATACTTTAGTGTAACGGCCCAAAACACTCTTTACGAGAAATAAAGCAAGACAAAAGCATTTCATAAAACGGTGGTGGCATTGATTCATTTTATCAATGGCAATAGATTGACAACAGCATTACTTAACAGCGACATCACATTAACAATGGCATTGTTTCATTGTACCTGTGATGCTAGATTAACAATAGCAGTAAGGGCATAGGGACAGGGGAGGCACAAGCATGTTTTACATCCACTGAGGCATAAAGTGGTGAGGCAGAGGTGTTGCCGAGTGTGGCAAACATGCAAAGGATGTCTGGATTTGTGCATTTTTTGTTCTCGTCAGTGACCTTTCCTATGTGACCACAAGAAATCTAGACGTGCTCATTCTTGGTTGCATTGTCGACCCAACACCCCCCCCACACACAATTTCTGTCCTTTTTAGACCAAGAGACCGGTCAGGCCAACATCTTTATTTCCCTTTCCAACCAAGAGATTGGTTCATTAGCCAGCATCTACAGTACCTTTTTTCCTCTAATAGTAAAACTTTAGGTGGTGTTCAAGTGTTTGACAAGCCGACGAAGCTATCTACATGGAGAGCTTTGTAATACTAGAAGAATATCCACATGCAAGATGCAACGACGTGGGGAGCAATCCTAACTTGATGAAAAAAAGGGATGCAACAACGTGGGGAGTGTCGGTGTCAAAACCAGCGGATCTCGGGTAGGGGGTCCCAAGCTGTGCGTCTTAGGATCGATGGTAACATGAACACGGGATTTTACCCAGCTTCGGGCTCTCTTGATGAGATAATACCCTACATGCTGCTTGATTGACTATAATGAGTATAGGGGTTACAAGAGTTGATCTACCTCGAGATCATATGTTGTGGTCTAAACCTTAGAGGTATGATGAGTAATGTCATAATCATCTATCGACTAGCCTGGCCTTGGTTTATAGAATGTACCATAGGCCTAGGGGAACAAGAGTCCTAGCCGAATACGCCGGTGGGGGAGGAGTCCTTGTCTTGATCACCAAGTCTTGTGGAATCTTCCTTGTATGCGGCAACTGTCCGAACTGGCCCATGAGTATACGACCATGGGGGTCCTCGGCCCAATCTAACTGACCGGGGGACGACGTGGTGAGTACCCCCTAGTCCAGGACACCGTCAGTAGCCCCCTGAACCGGTCTTCAAGTTGGGGACGCTCCTCGGTTCTGCCGAACTGTTCTTCATCTTTAGTCGTCGGTCTTGAAAACTGGTTCAACAAATCTTCTCATCTCTGATCTAGAGGATCACGAAGTAAATCCGAAGGGTTTATATGTCGGGTATCCGAGGAGCCCCTTTAAGTTTCTGGCCTGTATCAATGCCTTGTTATTATTATGCCACACCTCAGGTTTGAAGTTATTCCCGGGCGGCAGTGTCCTCTTGCGTCCGAGCTCCAATGCCGGATTGCATTTGAGGTATCTTTTGCAGCCAAGCACCAACGCCAGACTGCTTCCGAGCTCCAACGCCGGAATGTATCCAAGCTCTAACGCCGGACTGTGTCCAAGCTCCAACACCGGGTTGTATCTGAGCTCCAACGTCGGACTATACCCGAGATGTCATAGGTCATCTGGGTTCAAAAAGTTGAAGGAGTTTAGCCGAGCTTAATGCCGGAAATGGCCTCTATGGAGCCAGCCACTGGCGCTCGAGCTTAATGTCGGACTACTTCCGAGGTGGTGCACCACCCCTGACTGCGGGCTGATTTTTTGATTGGTGCGATTTATTCTCTGCGGAGATATATAGCCAGTAGTGCTCAAGGTGTGTGCGTCGGTCTAAAACCCGAGATGCACTTGAAGGAAAACATGAAACCGTTGATCCTAGTTGCCCCTGAGACTCAGGTCGATGCGCGAAATTGGCCTGAGGATCAACTCCTAGCTCAGCAGCATACATAGGAATAGAAACGCGGTGTGCAAAGTCATCGAGACTCAGGTTGGGTGCGGCCGACCAACCTGAGGATAATAATCTCCTCAAAAACTATATTGCACTTTAAATTTTCTGCGGACAAGCAATGCAGTAGCCCCCGAGACACTGGTCGGGTGGCGACACCAGAGTAGGGGATCGATGTACCCCTTTAATATTTGTAAATAATAAGCACGAAGCCCAGTAGCCCCCGAGCCTTAATGTGGGCACGGGTGGCCGAATTAAGGATCGATGTCCAAAGTAAAATCACAAATTATGTGTAATGATTGTATGTATCCAAGTACTTTACATCATCAATGCTCGGATCCGCATTGTACAAAACTTTGTTGACCGGCCATCGGCTTTAACCTCCTCGGCCAGTAGCCGGGGAGTGTTTGTCCCACTTTATAAAGCCTTTATGAGGGCAAAGATTTGTGGCAAACAAGGCAATCCGGCCATACGGTTTTATAAACAAAGGTACGCAGAGAGACATGTTATTATTGTTTAACATAAGAAACATCGTCCAAAGAAAATAGTCCCGCTATCGGTTCCTTTCTTTGGGTTGTCATGCTAAGCATGATCATGAAACCTCAGCTCCAATCAATGTGGGAGGAAAATACTGAGGATTTAGTTCGGGAAAAGCTTCCAAACTCTATGGTCTAGATAAACCCAAATTTTCACTTCCGTTGTGACCGTTTATAATCTGAAAGTGGCCCATTGTCGGCTACTACCCCCTTGTAGATGCTACGCAGGGTGTTTCCGAAATAACAAAACAACCCTTAGCCAACATCTCGGTGCCCGATGGCGGTTGTGTTGGCGGAAACGAGGCAATAAGATATGCAGGCTTTATGACTTTCACTTAGTCATAGGAGCTTAAAGTTGGGAGGCCAGGAAGTAGCCCCCCGCTTAGTGTTCGGCGACAGCCTAGGTCAAGCCGTAAACACTTCGGCCAATGTTATGAACGGCCCGTCATTTAATATAGTCATCCGATCGCTGACTGGTTTATGCTTTATTATGACAGTCAGTTTTCGGCTTTCTCCACCGAGGTGCTTAACCATGCGAGCTGGAAGCACAAAGTAGTGGTTCTCCTTTTGCACACTTAACCGAACAAAGCGGAATGTAGGAGGCAAGCACAGGAGCCGGGCAACCCAACTATCGACCGAAGACACAATTTGAAACCGATGCATATATAGCAATATCCGAGAATTTTTGCTGAATCTCTAAAGGTGTCCGGCGTTGCACTGCGAGACTTATGCGGAAAACACACAAATAGTTGAAAAGTGCCATAGGATTGGAAAACTAAAAAACGTCAGTAAAAACTCAACGTCCGAACTAGATTAATTGTTCGGTGCCAATCAGAAAATTGGTCTTAGAGAAAAAATTGTGCTTCTGTCGTGCTTTAACATGACACATCCTATCTCAAGACTTCAAGCGGGTCAGCCTACGACTTCAACCTCCTATCCTGAAGGTGGATGAGAGGGAAATCAGGCTATTGACCACACACTTGCGTCGAAAAAAGGAGTGATAGAAAAAAACTTTGCAACGACTAGGAAGAAGAACACTTATTATAAAACAGCTCATATAAATTTAAGAGCCCCAGAGTGACTTGGGTAAAAGAATTTTATGTATAATGGTTGTATGTACCGAAGTACTTATATCATATATGTGTTCACCCGAACTTTGAACGCGTCTTAAGCGACCGCCGGCTTCTCCCTCTTCGGCCAAGGGCCGAAAAGTGTTATGTACTCCATCTGTCGAGAATATCGACGGTGTTTCCGATAACCAGGCAATCAGGCTATAAGGCTGTAATAGACAAAGTGCGCTCAGGGAACTTATGCTATATTACTAACGAAGTGTAAGAAGCATCTTCGAAGAAAATAGTACCCCCCGATACCTTTCTTTGGTTGCTCATTGTTATTATGAGACTTGTGCAATAGATTTTTTGTACTCATGAGTTCCACTGTGTGCCAACCATGATTGAAAACAATAAGAGCGCTAGCTTTCGGCTTCACCTAGTTTGAGGTCAGAGCTCGGAAGAACCGGTCGTGACAATCGCAGAGATGCTCCCTTTACTCCCTAGCCAAACAATCGGGTACGTAGGGTAAGCACAGGAGCCAGGTAACCCAGCTCGCAAATCACTTAGGTCAATATGGTGCATATTGTGGCGTAATACACAAACAAGGAACGAAGCCGTACAAGTACAATCATATGCAAGAGGAAAAGCTCCAGCAAGGGAGCCCCCAATTAAATGGGGTATTTGAATATGTGTGTCACAAACAAAGTTATGACAAGGAGTTTTTTTGCAAACATTTTTTTGCCAAAAAAGTTATAATGCTTGGTCGAGCCGAACAAAAATTTAAACTGGAAGTTTTTGAGCATAAGAGCGACTTAGCTGGTTAATGTGTTCGACATTGATGACGCGATCCGAGCTTGATGCGGGACAAGGTTCCAGCCTCTCAGGCTGGTCCCCAGGTAGCCGAGCCGAGAGTTCGGCACTCCAAGAAGATGAGGCCCTCAGTCCAGCCGCGGTAATGGAGCAGGTCGGCGCGCCAAGGCGACAACACAATTCGGTTGAAGGAGGCGACAGCACGGCTCAGTCTGAGTCAATTGGCTGCATAGAAAAAATAGTGCAAACCAAAAAGTAATGACAAATAAAGATAATAATGTATATATATATATATAAATTCTTCTACTTGTTTAATACAAGTGAAGTAAATAATGAGAGAGATATGGTCTGAGCGTCGAGGTCAATGTCGATGCAGGGCGTGATGTGGTAAAGGCGTGGCAAAGCCCGAATTCACAGGTCGGTCCAAGTTCCAGATACGGCGTTCGCCGAACTATGTACGGAAACTGACCGAACCATCACGCGACCGTCGTTAATGCGGCCACCATTTGATAGGCATGTGAATAGATGATGGAACAAAGCAGAGTAATAATTCCTTGGGAAAAATAAACCCAAACAAGCAAAAATTGCTGGGATTAATAGCACCTGGTTTATTTGTTATAGCAGTCCGAAGAAAGGTTAATCCCAAAATTGGGACTCAATCCGCACACCCATTGCCTGATGGGTGATGAAGCGAAGGCATGACGATGCTGGCAAAGGCTGGCTCGCCGAGGCAAGCCCGTGGTCCAGCTAATGTAATGAAGTTGGTCGGCCGGTGATGCCGGAGTCTCCGAGGTAAGTTGATGAAGGGATGACGAAGCCCTCAGTCCAGGCGAGGAGACGGAGCAGGTCGGTGAGGAGATGTGTCAGCCGAGGTGTTGAAGTAGTTCGGCGTGATAGACATCGGCTCGATGAAGCAATAGTTCGGCCATGCCGATGTAGGTCGTAGCTTGTGACGTGATCAATGCTGGCTTGAAGAAGTGACCGTGCAGCAATGCCGGTGTGCCCGCTCCGTGTAATCCGTGGGGCAGCGATGTTGGTGATGATTTATCCTTCGCAATGCCAAACTATTGTTCGGCCGGCCGAGATGATGATCCGAAGAAGTTGAGCTTGGCTTAACAAAGCGACGACGTGTCTAGCGCAGGTCGGCCGCCGTGGAGTGATGTTGTCGGGCTTGTTTGACACCGGCGCGATGGTGAAGATCGTATTGTAAAAATACTTTTAATAATAATGGGATGTGTTTGAGAATAAAACACAATACCCCATACGAAAACGTCCTTCAAAAAGGATGTCCGAAATCTCGTTCGTAAAGAAGATGAACTTGGGTCGGATTCGTTCTCGCGCAGAAAATAGATCCGAAAAGTGGTGCACTAATCGGAACGTTCCCGGAGTTTGGACGGTCAGATCGAGATGATTTTTTGGCAGGTGGTAGATATGGGAATTCCACAGCCGATCAACAGTTGGATCTTCCAAAGGACGTCCGAGCTAGATGCTGGACACCCCGCTCCAAACTCGTCCGGATTCTCGTCCAGATTCAACAGGGCTCCGATATATCGGAGATTGCCGGAGATTCCTCCATCGGAACTCGACGAAATTTTTGCAGGGTTGTTGTAGACTTAATTCTGCATAATTCCACTGATGCAATCATCTAGGCGACACTCGAGGAGGCGATGACGGCGGATACGATTTTGCTGTCCAGAAAAACAGCACGGTCGCCCGAGGGCAATGTTCATGTTGAGCACCCGAGCTCCATGAATGACTCCTCCATGATCTTGATAGAGATCGGAGTTGATGTTAATGAAAGCCCTCATCCGAACATGACGATCGGAGGTAGGGCGCAACCCTCGGTCAAGCCAAGGTGACCAGTCGACCTGGTGACGAAGAAACCGACGTCGCAGTTGACCTGCAGTCGAGCCATTGATCCTTTCACTGATCACACGGCGGAACTCTCAATGAAAGCACCAATGTCGGTGTCAAAACCGGCGGATCTCGGGTAGGGGGTCCCAAGATGTGCATCTTAGGATCGATGGTAACATGAACACGGGATTTTACCCAGCTTCGGGCTCTCTTGATGAGATAATAACCTACATGCTACTTGATTGACTATAATGAGTATAGGGGTTACAAGAGTTGATCTACCCCGAGATCATATGTTGTGGTCTAAACCCTAGAGGTATGATGAGTATGAAGGAAATATGCCCTAGAGGCAATAATAAAGTTATTATTTATTTCCTTATAATCATGATAAATGTTTATTATTCATGCTAGAATTGTATTTACCGGAAACATAATACATGTGTGAATACATAGACAAACAGAGTGTCACTAGTATGCCTCTACTTGACTAGCTCGTTAATCAAAGATGGTTATGTTTCCTAACCATGAACAATGAGTTGTTATTTGATTAACGAGGTCACATCATTAGTAGAATGATCTGATTGACATGACCCATTCCATTAGCTTAGCACCCGATCGTTTAGTATGTTGCTATTGCTTTCTTCATGACTTATACATGTTCCTATGACTATGAGATTATGCAACTCCCGTTTACCGGAGGAACACTTTGGGTACTACCAAACGTCACAACGTAACTGGGTGATTATAAAGGAGAACTACAGGTGTCTCCAATGGTCGATGTTGGGTTGGCGTATTTCGAGATTAGGATTTGTCACTCCGATTGTCGGAGAGGTATCTCTGGGCCCTCTCGGTAATACACATCACATAAGCCTTGCAAGCATTACAACTAATATGTTAGTTGTGAGATGATGTATTACGGAACGAGTAAAGAGACTTGCCGGTAACGAGATTGAACTAGGTATTGGATACCGACGATCGAATCTCGGGCAAGTAACATACCGATGACAAAGGGAACAACGTATGTTGTTATGCGGTCTGACCGATAAAGATCTTCGTAGAATATGTAGGAGCCAATATGGGCATCCAGGTCCCGCTATTGGTTATTGACCGGAGACGTGTCTCGGTCATGTCTACATTGTTCTCGAACCCGTAGGGTCCGCACGCTTAAGGTTACGATGACAGTTATATTATGAGTTTATGCATTTTGATGTACCGAAGGTTGTTCGGAGTCCCGGATGTGATTACGGACATGACGAGGAGTCTCGAAATGGTCGAGACGTAAAGATTGATATATTGGAAGCCTATATTTGGATATCGGAAGTGTTCCGGGTGAAATCGGGATTTTACCGGAATACCGAGAGGGTTACCGGAACCCCCCGGGAGCTATTTGGGCCATAGTGGGCCTTAGTGGAAAAGAGAAGGAGCTGCCCTAGATGGGCTGCGCGCCACCCACTTCCCCTAGTCCTATTAGGACTAGGAGAGGTGGCCGGCCCCCTCCTCCTCTTTTCCCCTCCGAGGAATCCTAGTTGGACTAGGATTGGAGGGGGAATCCTACTCCCAGAGGGAGTAGGACTCTCCTGCGCCTCCCCCCCTTGGCCTGCCAGCCTCCCCTCCTCTCCTCCTTTATATACGGAGGCAGGGGCACCTCTAAACACACAAGTTGACACAAGTTGATCCACGTGATCGATTCCTTAGCCGTGTGCGGTGCCCCCTGCCACCATATTCCTCGATAATACTGTAGCGGAGTTTAGGCGAAGCCCTGCTGCTGTAGTTCATCAAGATCGTCACCACGCCGTCGTGCTGACGAAACTCTTCCCCGACACTTTGCTGGATCGGAGTCCGGGGATCGTCATCGAGCTGAACGTGTGCTCGAACTCGGAGGTGCCGTAGTTTCGGTGCTTGATCGGTTGGATCGTGAAGACGTACGACTACTTCCTCTACGTCGTGTCATTGCTTCCGCAGTCGGTCTGCGTTGGGTACGTAGACAACACTCTCCTCTCGTTGCTATGCATCACATGATCCTGTGTGCGCGTAGGAAATTTTTTGAAATTACTACGAAACCCAACAGTTAGCAATTGCCGCATTTTATGATTATGAAATTTGGCAGATGGATGTCAAAACTGCATTCCTGAATGGATTTCTGGAAGAAGAGTTGTATATGATGCAACCAGAAGGTTTTGTCGATCCAAAGGAAGCTAACAAAGTGTGCAAGCTCCAGCGATCCATTTATGGACTGGTGCAAGCCTCTCGGAGTTGGAATAAACGTTTTGATAGTGTGATCAAAGCATTTGGTTTTATACAGACTTTCGGAGAAGCCTGTATTTACAAGAAAGTGAGTGGGAGCTCTGTAGCATTTCTGATATTATATGTGGATGACATATTACTCATTGGAAATGATATAGAATTTCTGGATAGCATAAAGGGATACTTGAATAAAAGTTTTTCAATGAAAGACCTCGGTGAAGCTGCTTACATATTAGGCATTAAGATCTATAGAGATAGATCAAGACACTTAATTGGACTTTCACAAAGCACATACCTTGACAAGATTTTGAAGAAATTCAAAATGGATCAAGCAAAGAAAGGATTCTTGCCTGTATTACAAGGTGTGAAATTGAGTAAGACTCAATGCCCGACCACTGCAGAAGATAGAGAGAATATGAAAGATGTTCCCTATGCATCAGCCATAGGCTCTATCATGTATGCAATGCTGTGTACCAGACCTGATGTGTGCCTTGCTATAAGTTTAGCAGGGAGGTACCAAAGTAATCCAGGAGTGGATCACTGGACAGCGGTCAAGAACATCCTAAAATACCTGAAAAGGACTAAGGATATGTTTCTCGTATATGGAGGTGACAAAGAGCTCATCGTAAAAGGTTACGTTGATGCAAGCTTTGACACTGATCCGGACGATTCTAAATCGCAAACCGGATACGTGTTTACATTAAACGGTGGAGCTGTCAGTTGGTGCAGTTCTAAACAAAGCGTCGTAGCGGGATCTACATGTGAAGCGGAATACATAGCTGCTTCGGAAGCAGCAAATGAAGGAGTCTGGATGAAGGAGTTCATATCCGATCTAGGTGTCATACCTAGTGCATCGGGTCCAATGAAAATCTTTTGTGACAATACTGGTGCAATTGCCTTGGCAAAGGAATCCAGATTTCACAAAAAGACCAAACACATCAAGAGACGCTTCAACTCCATCCGGGATCTAGTCCAGGTGGGAGACATAGAGATTTGCAAGATACATACGGATCTGAATGTTGCAGACCTGTTGACTAAGCCTCTTCCACGAGCAAAACATGATCAGCACCAAAGCTCCATGGGTGTTAGATTCATTACAGTGTAATCTAGATTATTGACTCTAGTGCAAGTGGGAGACTGAAGGAAATATGCCCTAGAGGCAATAATAAAGTTATTATTTATTTCCTTATAATCATGATAAATGTTTATTATTCATGCTAGAATTGTATTTACCGGAAACATAATACATGTGTGAATACATAGACAAACAGAGTGTCACTAGTATGCCTCTACTTGACTAGCTCGTTAATCAAAGATGGTTATGTTTCCTAACCATGAACAATGAGTTGTTATTTGATTAACGAGGTCACATCATTAGTAGAATGATCTGATTGACATGACCCATTCCATTAGCTTAGCACCCGATCGTTTAGTATGTTGCTATTGCTTTCTTCATGACTTATACATGTTCCTATGACTATGAGATTATGCAACTCCCGTTTACCGGAGGAACACTTTGGGTACTACCAAATGTCACAACGTAACTGGGTGATTATAAAGGAGTACTACAGGTGTCTCCAATGGTCGATGTTGGGTTGGCGTATTTCGAGATTAGGATTTTCACTCCGATTGTCGGAGAGGTATCTCTGGGCCCTCTCGGCAATACACATCACATAAGCCTTGCAAGCATTACAACTAATATGTTAGTTGTGAGATGATGTATTACGGAACGAGTAAAGAGACTTGCCGGTAACGAGATTGAACTAGGTATTGGATACCGACGATCGAATCTCGGGCAAGTAACATACCGATGACAAAGGGAACAACGTATGTTGTTATGCGGTCTGACCGATAAAGATCTTCGTAGAATATGTAGGAGCCAATATGGGCATCCAGGTCCCGCTATTGGTTATTGACCGGAGACGTGTCTCGGTCATGTCTACATTGTTCTCGAACCCGTAGGGTCCGCACGCTTAAGGTTACGATGACAGTTATATTATGAGTTTATGCATTTTGATGTACCGAAGGTTGTTCGGAGTCCCGGATGTGATCACGGACATGACGAGGAGTCTCGAAATGATCGAGACATAAAGATTGATATATTGGAAGTCTATGTTTGGACATCGGAAGTGTTCCGGGTGAAATCGGGATTTTACCGGGTTACCGGGAGGTTACCGGAACCCCCCGGGAGCCATATGGGCCATCATGGGCCTTAGTGGAAAGGAGAAAGGGGCAGCCCAAGGGGGCTGCGCGCCTCCCCCCTTCCCCTAGTCCTATTAGGACTAGGAGAGGTGGCCGGCCACCCCTCTCCCTCTTTCCCCTTTGGGGGATTCCTAGTTGGAATAGGATTGGAGGGGAGTCCTACTCCCGGTAGGAGTAGGACTCCTCCTGCGCCACCTCCCCTTGGCCGGCCAGCCTCCCCTCCTCTCCTCCTTTATATACGGAGGCAGGGGCACCTCTAAACACACAAGTTGACACAAGTTGATCCACGTGATCGATTCCTTAGCCGTGTGCGGTGCCCCCTGCCACCATATTCCTCGATAATACTGTAGCGGAGTTTAGGCGAAGCCCTGCTGCTGTAGTTCATCAAGATCGTCACCACACCGTCGTGCTGACGGAACTCTTCCCCGACACTTTGCTGGATCGGAGTCCGGGGATCGTCATCGAGCTGAACGTGTGCTCGAACTCGGAGGTGCCGTAGTTTCGGTGCTTGATCGGTTGGATCGTGAAGACGTACGACTACTTCCTCTACGTCGTGTCATCGCTTCCGCAGTCGGTCTGCGTAGGGTACGTAGACAATACTCTCCCCCTCGTTGCTATGCATCACATGATCCTGTGTGCACGTAGGAAATTTTTTGAAATTACTACGAAACCCAACAGTGGCATCCGAGCCTGGTTATTGATGTTGATGTTATTTGCACGAGTAGAACACAAGTGAGTTGTGGACGATACAAGTCATACTGCCTACCAGCATGTCATATTTTGGTTCGGCGGTATTGTTGGACGAGACGACCCAGACCAACCTTACGCGTACGCTTACGCGAGACCGGTTCCCTCGACGTGCTTTGCACAGAGATGGCTTGCGGGCGACTGTCTCTCCAACTTTAGTTGAACCAAGTATGGCTACGCCCGGTCCTTGCGAAGGTTAAAACGGAGTCTATTTGACAAACTATCGTTGTGGTTTTGATACGTAGGTGAGATTGGTTCTTACTTAAGCCCGTAGCAGCCACGTAAAACATGCAACAACAAAGTAGAGGACGTTTAACTTGTTTTTGCAGGGCATGTTGTGATGTGATATGGTCAAGGCATGATGCTGAATTTTATTGTATGAGATGATCATGTTTTGTAACCAAGTTATCGGCAACTGGCAGGAGCCATATGGTTGTCGCTTTATTGTATGCAATGCAATCGCGATGTAATGCTTTACTTTATTACTACGGTAGTGATAGTCGTGGAAGCATAAGATTGGCGAGACGACAACGATGCTACGATGGAGATCAAGGTGTCGCGCCGGTGACGATGGTGATCATGACGGTGCTTCGGAGATGGAGATCACAAGCACAAGATGATGATGACCATATCATATCACTTATATTGATTGCATGTGATGTTTATCTTTTTATGCATCTTATCTTGCTTTGATTGACGGTAGCATTATAAGATGATCTCTCACTAAATTATCAAGAAGTGTTCTCCCTGAGTATGCACCGTTGCCAAAGTTCGTCGTGCCCAGACACCACGTGATGATCGGGTGTGATAAGCTCTACGTCCATCTACAACGGGTGCAAGCCAGTTTTTGCACACGCAGAATACTCAGGTTAAACTTGACGAGCCTAGCATATGCAGATATGGCCTCGGAACACGGAGACCGAAAGGTCGAGTGTGAATCATATAGTAGATATGATCAACATAACGATGTTCACCATTGAAAACTACTCCATCTCACGTGATGATCGGTTATGGTTTAGTTGATTTGGATCACGTAATCACTTAGAGGATTAGAGGGATGTCTATCTAAGTGGGAGTTCTTAAGTAATATGATTAATTGAACTTAAATTTATCATGAACTTAGTACCTGATAGTATCTTGCTTGTTTATGTTGATTGTAGATAGATGGCTCGTGCTGTTGTTCCGTTGAATTTTAATGCGTTCCTTGAGAAAGCAAAGTTGAAAGATGATGGTAGCAATTACACGGACTGGGTCCGTAACTTGAGGATTATCCTCATTGCTGCACAGAAAAATTACGTCCTGGAAGCACCGCTGGGTGCCAGGCCTGCTGCTGGAGCAACACCAGATGTTATGAACGTCTGGCAGAGCAAAGCTGATGACTACTCGATAGTTCAGTATGCCATGCTTTACGGCTTAGAATCGGGACTTCAACGACGTTTTGAACGTCATGGAGCATATGAGATGTTCCAGGAGTTGAAGTTAATATTTCAAGCAAATGCCCGAATTGAGAGATATGAAGTCTCCAATAAGTTCTATAGCTGCAAGATGGAGGAGAACAGTTCTGTCAGTGAGCATATACTCAAAATGTCTGGGTATAATAATCACTTGATTCAATTGGGAGTTAATCTTCCGGATGATTGCGTCATCGACAGAATTCTCCAATCACTGCCACCAAGCTACAAGAGCTTCGTGATGAACTATAATATGCAAGGGATGAACAAGACTATTCCCGAGCTCTTCGCAATGCTGAAAGCTGCGGAGGTAGAAATCAAAAAGGAGCATCAAGTGTTGATGGTTAACAAGACCACTAGTTTCAAGAAAAAGGGCAAAGGGAAGAAAAAGGGGAACTTCAAGAAGAACGGCAAGCAAGTTGCTGCTCAAGAGAAGAAACCCAAGTCTGGACCTAAGCCTGAAACTGAGTGCTTCTACTGCAAGCAGACTGGTCACTGGAAGCGGAACTGCCCCAAGTATTTGGCGGATAAGAAGGATGGCAAGGTGAACAAAGGTACATGTGATATACATGTTATTGATGTGTACCTTACTAGAGCTCGCAGTAGCACCTGGGTATTTGATACTGGTTCTGTTGCTAATATTTGCAACTCGAAACAGGGACTACAGAATAAGCGGGCACTGGCAAAGGACGAGGTGACGATGCGCGTGGGAAACGGTTCCAAAGTCGATGTGATCGCAGTCGGCACGCTACCTCTACATCTACCTTCGGGATTAATATTAGACCTAAGTAATTGTTATTTGGTGCCAGCATTGAGCATGAACATTATATCTGGAACTTGTTTAATGCAAGACGGTTATTCATTTAAATCAGAGAATAATGGTTGTTCTATTTATATGAGTAATATCTTTTATGGTCATGCACCCTTGAAGAGTGGTCTATTTTTATTGAATCTCGATAGTAGTAATATACATATTCATAATGTTGAAGCCAAAAGATGCAGAGTTGATAATGAAAGTGCAACTTATTTGTGGCACTGTCGTTTAGGTCATATCGGTATAAAGCGCATGAAGAAACTCCATACCGATGGATTTTTGGAACCACTTGATTATGAATCACTTGGTACTTGCGAACCGTGCCTCTTGGGCAAGATGACTAAAACACCTTTCTCCGGTACTATGGAGAGAGCAACAGATTTGTTGGAAATCATACATACCGATGTATGTGGCCTGATGAATATTGAGGCTCGTGGCGGATATCGTTATTTTCTCACCTTCACAGATGATTTAAGCAGATATGGGTATATTTACTTAATGAAACATAAGTCTGAAACATTTGAAAAGTTCAAAGAATTTCAGAGTGAAGTTGAAAATCATCGTAACAAGAAAATAAAGTTTCTACGATCTGATCGTGGAGGAGAATATTTGAGTTATGAGTTTGGTGTACATTTGAAAAACTGTGGAATAGTTTCGCAACTCACGCCACCCGGAACACCACAGCGTAATGGTGTGTCCGAACGTCGTAATCGTACTTTACTAGATATGGTGCGATCTATGATGTCTCTTACTGATTTACCGCTATCATTTTGGGGATATGCTTTAGAGACGGCCGCATTCACGTTAAATAGGGCACCATCAAAATCCGTTGAGACGACGCCTTATGAACTGTGGTTTGGCAAGAAACCAAAGTTGTCGTTTCTTAAAGTTTGGGGCTGCGATGCTTATGTGAAAAAGCTTCAACCTGATAAGCTCGAACCCAAATCGGAGAAATGTGTCTTCATAGGATACCCAAAGGAAACTGTTGGGTACACCTTCTATCACAGATCCGAAGGCAAAACATTCGTTGCTAAGAATGGATCATTTCTAGAGAAGGAGTTTCTCTCGAAAGAAGTGAGTAGGAGGAAAGTAGAACTTGACGAGGTAACTGTACCTGCTCCCTTACTGGAAAGTAGTTCATCACAGAAAACTGTTTCAGTGACACCTACACCAGTTAGTGAGGAAGCCAATGATAATGATCATGAAACTTCAAATCAAGATACTACTGAACCGCGTAGATCAACCAGAGTAAGATCCGCACCAGAGTGGTACGGTAATCCTGTTCTGGAGGTCATGCTACTAGATCATGATGAACCTACGAACTATGAAGAAGCGATGGTGAGCCCAGATTCCGTAAAGTGGCTTGAAGCCATGAAATCTGAGATGGGATCCATGTATGAAAACAAAGTATGGACTTTGGTTGACTTGCCCGATGATCGGCAAGCAATTGAGAATAAATGGATTTTTAAGAAGAAGACTGACGCTGATGGTAATGTTACTGTCTACAAAGCTCGACTTGTCGCAAAAGGTTTTCGACAAGTTCAAGGAATTGACTACGATGAGACCTCCTCACCCGTAGCGATGCTTAAGTCCGTCCGAATCATGTTAGCAATTGCCGCATTTTATGATTATGAAATTTGGCAAATGGATGTCAAAACTGCATTCCTGAATGGATTTCTGGAAGAAGAGTTGTATATGATGCAACCAGAAGGTTTTGTCGATCCAAAGGGAGCTAACAAAGTGTGCAAGCTCCAGCGATCCATTTATGGACTGGTGCAAGCCTCTCGGAGTTGGAATAAACGTTTTGATAGTGTGATCAAAGCATTTGGTTTTATACAGACTTTCGGAGAAGCCTGTATTTACAAGAAAGTGAGTGGGAGCTCTGTAGCATTTCTGATATTATATGTGGATGACATATTACTGATTGGAAATGATATAGAATTTCTGGATAGCATAAAGGGATACTTGAATAAAAGTTTTTCAATGAAAGACCTCGGTGAAGCTGCTTACATATTAGGCATTAAGATCTATAGAGATAGATCAAGACGCTTAATTGGACTTTCACAAAGCACATACCTTGACAAAATTTTGAAGAAGTTCAAAATGGATCAAGCGAAGAAAGGGTTCTTACCTGTGTTACAAGGTGTGAAATTGAGTAAGACTCAATGCCCGACCACTGCAGACGATAGAGAGAATATGAAAGATGTTCCCTATGCATCAGCCATAGGCTCTATCATGTATGCAATGCTGTGTACCAGACCTGATGTGTGCCTTGCTATAAGTTTAGCAGGGAGGTACCAAAGTAATCCAGGAATGGATCACTGGACAGCGGTCAAGAACATCCTGAAATACCTGAAAAGGACTAAGGATATGTTTCTCATATATGGAAGTGACAAAGAGCTCATCGTAAAAGGTTACGTTGATGCAAGCTTTGACACTGATCCGGACGATTCTAAATCGCAAACCGGATACGTGTTTACATTAAACGGTGGAGCTGTCAGTTGGTGCAGTTCTAAACAAAGCGTCGTAGCGGGATCTACATGTGAAGCGGAATACATAGCTGCTTCGGAAGCAGCAAATGAAGGAGTCTGGATGAAGGAGTTCATATCCGATCTAGGTGTCATACCTAGTGCATCGGGTCCAATGAAAATCTTTTGTGACAATACTGGTGCAATTGCCTTGGCAAAGGAATCCAGATTTCACAAAAAGACCAAACACATCAAGAGACGCTTCAACTCCATCCGGGATCTAGTCCAGGTGGGAGACATAGAGATTTGCAAGATACATACGGATCTGAATGTTGCAGACCTGTTGACTAAGCCTCTTCCACGAGCAAAACATGATCAGCACCAAAGCTCCATGGGTGTTAGATTCATTACAGTGTAATCTAGATTATTGACTCTAGTGCAAGTGGGAGACTGAAGGAAATATGCCCTAGAGGCAATAATAAAGTTATTATTTATTTCCTTATAATCATGATAAATGTTTATTATTCATGCTAGAATTGTATTTACCGGAAACATAATACATGTGTGAATACATAGACAAACAGAGTGTCACTAGTATGCCTCTACTTGACTAGCTCGTTAATCAAAGATGGTTATGTTTCCTAACCATGAACAATGAGTTGTTATTTGATTAACGAGGTCACATCATTAGTAGAATGATCTGATTGACATGACCCATTCCATTAGCTTAGCACCCGATCGTTTAGTATGTTGCTATTGCTTTCTTCATGACTTATACATGTTACTATGACTATGAGATTATGCAACTCCCGTTTACCGGAGGAACACTTTGGGTACTACCAAACGTCACAACGTAACTGGGTGATTATAAAGGAGTACTACAGGTGTCTCCAATGGTCGATGTTGGGTTGGCGTATTTCGAGATTAGGATTTGTCACTCCGATTGTCGGAGAGGTATCTCTGGGCCCTCTCGGTAATACACATCACATAAGCCTTGCAAGCATTACAACTAATATGTTAGTTGTGAGATGATGTATTACGGAACGAGTAAAGAGACTTGCCGGTAACGAGATTGAACTAGGTATTGGATACCGACGATCGAATCTCGGGCAAGTAACATACCGATGACAAAGGGAACAACGTATGTTGTTATGCGGTCTGACCGATAAAGATCTTCGTAGAATATGTAGGAGCCAATATGGGCATCCAGGTCCCGCTATTGGTTATTGACCGGAGACGTGTCTCGGTCATGTCTACATTGTTCTCGAACCCGTAGGGTCCGCACGCTTAAGGTTACGATGACAGTTATATTATGAGTTTATGCATTTTGATGTACCGAAGGTTGTTCGGAGTCCCGGATGTGATCACGGACATGAAGAGGAGTCTCGAAATGATCGAGACATAAAGATTGATATATTGGAAGTCTATGTTTGGACATCGGAAGTGTTCCGGGTGAAATCGGGATTTTACCGGGTTACCGGGAGGTTACCGGAACCCCCCGGGAGCCATATGGGCCATCATGGGCCTTAGTGGAAAGGAGAAAGGGGCAGCCCAAGGGGGCTGCGCGCCTCCCCCCTTCCCCTAGTCCTATTAGGACTAGGAGAGGTGGCCGGCCACCCCTCTCCCTCTTTCCCCTTTGGGGGATTCCTAGTTGGAATAGGATTGGAGGGGAGTCCTACTCCCGGTAGGAGTAGGACTCCTCCTGCGCCACCTCCCCTTGGCCGGCCAGCCTCCCCTCCTCTCCTCCTTTATATACGGAGGCAGGGGCACCTCTAAACACACAAGTTGACACAAGTTGATCCACGTGATCGATTCCTTAGCCGTGTGCGGTGCCCCCTGCCACCATATTCCTCGATAATACTGTAGCGGAGTTTAGGCGAAGCCCTGCTGCTGTAGTTCATCAAGATCGTCACCACGCCGTCGTGCTGACGGAACTCTTCCCCGACACTTTGCTGGATCGGAGTCCGGGGATCGTCATCGAGCTGAACGTGTGCTCGAACTCGGAGGTGCCGTAGTTTCGGTGCTTGATCGGTTGGATCGTGAAGACGTACGACTACTTCCTCTACGTCGTGTCATCGCTTCCGCAGTCGGTCTGCGTAGGGTACGTAGACAATACTCTCCCCCTCGTTGCTATGCATCACATGATCCTGTGTGCACGTAGGAAATTTTTTGAAATTACTACGAAACCCAACAGAGTAATGTCATAATCATCTATCGACTAGCCTGGCCTTGGTTTATATAATGTACCATAGGCCTAGGGTAACAAGAGTCCTAGCCGAATACGCCGGTGGGGGAGGAGTCCTTGTCTTGATCACCAAGTCTTGTGGAATCTTCCTTCTATGCGGCAACTGTCCGAACTGGCCCATGAGTATACGACCATGGGGGTCCTTGGCCCAATCTAACTGATCGGGGGACGACGTGGTGAGTACCCCCTAGTCTAGGACACCTTCAGGGAGCTGGGCCATTAGAACAAGGCCAGTTCTAAAAAAGGTTATACCTCCGGTCAACGGGATGTGGCGAGGCAGGCGACGGGATCTGCCAACTCGGCAGTGGGGAGCAAGGGTGAGGAGGACCTCTCCCACACCAACGCCAGGTCAGAGAAGACGTCGCGCGTCGGCTTCCTCCCCCTTCACCGGCGACCACCAGCAGAAGGTATCCGGCCGGATCTGTGTCAACCAGAGAGAAGAGAGAGAGAGAGACAAAGAGAGTGGACACCACGGTCTTGTTTAGATCTAGAGAGGGTGAGAGAGTGACAAGAAGAGAACAACCCTAGCAAGCAAGTTTCAAAGTGGACTAGTGGAGTAGCAATTGTTTTTCCCTCCATAGCGATCATTTTAAATTGAATACGCACGCAACCATATATTTTTCATTTAACGTACCAGTAAAAAGATACTCGATCAATAACCGTGCTACCGCGTTCAGGTCGCACTTGGTATGGCTGACATTTGGTCCCAGACCCCACATTAAGTGGACGACTAGATGTCTCAAATTGTCACATTACCTGCCTTTTCGTGTGCAAAGGCGCTCCATCGTGAGTGTACCCGAGCGTGTGCGTGAGGGGAGAGTGAAGTCCGATTTATAAACCTTGAGGTTGTAGAGCTAGTCGGAAACAAACCCTCACCTTCAAATCCTTGAAGTTTGTACCATGTCCTCTGTAATCCCGGTCATTTTTAACCTTAAGGGCATGTGCGGTTCAAGGGGTTTTAACGGGGATTAACAGGGATTGTGGGGGATTAAGTCATGTACAAGACAAATTCCCCTCCATTCCTCTCCAAACCCCTTGGGAGGAGGTTGAACTGAACAAGGCCTAAGACTAACCACAGTGGGAGTAACTTAATTCCATACAGTATCATAATATGATACTCAACCCTCTCTTTCTTCATTTAATTCTATGCCACCTCATCAAATTTGCCTAGTTGGCATGCATGATACTACTTATGATACTCCCATTACAACCATCCTGGTAGAATTAATATACCTAATCTAAATGGTCTCCGCCCAATCTCTTTGTCCTTCTCCAGCATCTAGCTGAAGAAGAATCGTGCAAGACGCCGACTGTTTTTGCCGGTGTCGCCTCGGCGGTGGCCTTCATGGGATACAATCGGCGGCGGCCTCCAGTGTTCTACTTCTCCTCGATGATGGCGGCAGGCGGGGACATGCTGACCGTCACCTCGTCAACATCTGTGGTGGCTTCTTTCTATGCCTTCATGGCGCGGCTACGCGAGCGTCGATGGCGGATGGCGCAGTCATAGGCACTGGAGGCGTTGTACGACGCGGCGACGTTGAGGGCAACGATGATGCCCGTGCCGCTTAGTTCGGCAACTGCCTCCGACGGGCTAGGCGAGGTAGGTGGAGCAGCGATCTGCCTAGCTTGTAACTGCCAGGCTAGGCGGGCCACCCAGACAAGTTTATGCCGGAGAACTGCTCTTCCCGCTCGTCGGATGCCGCCGAAAGAGTGGAGAAAATGGTGGAAGAAGGAGATTGGCTGGCATCCTGCTCCTGAATGGATGTGTGTGGCTGGAGTGGGTTTCTCGCATTCCACGGGGGTTTAAATGTAGGTTTTTGAATGCGGTGAGGAGCCGGGAACAGCTGGGAGTGCAGTGGGCGGCGCCCTCGACCAGCGTGCCGCTTCAAATGGCGGATGCAGTGAGGGGTCATGTCCGCCCTGACCCCCTTGACCGTGGACCTTGACCGTGTATGTCCGACCTTGAGGACAACATTATCCTTGGACCTTGACGGTGTACACCTTGTATCCAGATCTGAGATGCCACATGTACCAGATGAATGACTCCAAGTTCGACCACCGTGATGCTTAGAGCAAGTACAATAGAGCTGAGTCAGTTGGCTATAAGAAATAAACTAGTCTATTCTTGCTTAGTTGGAGGAAAGAAAAGAGGAGAGAGAAGGTAGGCGGGCTCTTGGTGAAGAGCCAGCTCTAGCACGTGCTCCTAGGCACTTTGTGAGAGTGAAAGGTGGGCCATATAATAAAAAAAGCAGTACACTCTTCTAATCAACTATTGTACATATTGGCTATAAGATGGGCTATAGATGACATGGCAATGGCTTATAGCCAGCAGTTGGCTATACTATTAACCATGCTCTTAGGTGCGAGCCGAGGAACACTGTTGGAGAGACCCCCTTCATAATTTTCCTACATTGGTCGTTTGATTCATAGGATAGAATGCTATAGGATTTTTCCCTATGAAATCATGTGTTAATTGGCAATCTAGCATCCACTCCAACTTTTTTTCACTTCCTTTGTTTTTCCTGTGTCAAACACTCTGGATTTTTTAGGGGAACACTGCGTTAATGCTATGGGATTCAAGTGGACATGCCACTCCAATCCTTTATTTTTCCTATTCATGTGTTTTAAGTTCCTAGGAAGAGAGTACTTGCTCTAAATGATGTGTCGCTGCAAGAGCCGCCTATATTAATTAACCATGCTCTAAAAAGGTGGACCGGATTTGGCTATAGTAGATACTGTACTAGGTTAGTACCTGAGCTTGTGCTTGGCTCTTCGCCTCTTCCGGAAGTCAAACAATAATGATGGTACTACAGTAGTACTTCTGGCAATCTGACACCAAATAAACTACTGCACGTCCACCAGTTTTAAGCAAAAGTTTCTCCTCGTGCTACGAGCCACTGCGCACACGTGGGCGACAGAGAAGGTGTAGTAAGCAAGCTTCTTGTTGTTCTGCGAGTTGATGGGACACATCAAAGTTATTTAGTACTCTCTCCATAAAGGGTCGACCATGTCCATGGCTACCATCCGTGCTCCATCATTGAGTACGTGCACTATTCACGTGCCATTGAGGAGCAAAAATATTGCGTAGTACATGCCATCGAAGTGCACGACTCACTTACGCACTACTTATCTCTATTTTCTTGCATGACACACGCACCTTGATGCTAGATGTCCCGTGTGTTGGAAAAGGATGAGCAAAGCTCACGTCAAGAAGGAACATGAATAAGTCTTGCTTGCTGTAGATATGTACATGGCAGGACATGGTGTCCAATCACCATTTAGTTACTAATTTTGTGTTACTAAAGAAAACACATGGTTCATTTCTAAATTAAACTAGTCAAAACCAGCATGGAGGTAATCATTCACCTTATTGTACTTGCTCTGAGCGAGGGAGAGGTCGTACTAGTAAGCAACGCTTCTCCTCATTTGTGAGTTGACG
This sequence comes from Triticum dicoccoides, assembly GCF_002162155.2. Taxonomy (NCBI): domain Eukaryota; kingdom Viridiplantae; phylum Streptophyta; class Magnoliopsida; order Poales; family Poaceae; genus Triticum; species Triticum dicoccoides. The sequence continues at coordinate 178,895,075 of NC_041391.1, forward strand.
GGACACATCAAAAGTAGTGTATTAGTCTCCAAAAAGGGCTGACCATGTCCATGGATACCATCTCGTGCTCCGTCATTTAGTGCGTGCATGATTTCACGTTCCATTGAGAAAATAATGTTGCGTACGTGCCATCGAATAGAATAACTTAATTTATAAAAAATGCACCACCGCATCATGATCGAACTTTGATTCGTCCACGCGTGGTTCCCATGAACAACTACTACACTTGCAAAATTATTAGGTGAGCTACCTCTTCGTACAGAAATGAGCTCACCATGTACCCGCGCGTGAGTATTAGGGAAAGAGGCAAAGAGTACCTGCGTCGGTGCCTGCACCTCTTCTCTTCGTGCTCATATTCCTTTTTTCGGGTGATTCGTGCATGTACTCCACCTACGTTCATTACAGTTGGTGAGTCCCTCCTACTATACTTAACTCCATTTTCTTTCATGACACGTGGACCTGGATGCTGGATGTCCCATGTGTCGGCAAAACTTAGAAGAACGCTTTCCGAAACCTCGTGGTGGAGCGTCTGGACTCTTTAATATTTTTATTCGGTGATATAAAATCTACCCAATCTTCTCCACAATAGACCAGAAGAGTCTGAAACACGATAGCCAGTGTAGTTACATCATACATGTCAACCCACGCTATCACCATATTTCTTGGCCTCCATGCAACACCTAGCTCTAGTAATCCACCAGCCCGTATTGCTTCTAGCTCCTCGTCTCTCTCAAAGTGCTGCGGGCTGGCGATTTTGCCGTCTCTTGAGGTCGGTTAACTCATCACATGTTAGCGACATGCCAAGAGCATTCTAAAAAAATATTGTACTCTATTGTTATGCCAAGAAGAGGAAACGCTTTGGCTGACAGACCAAACGAGACATGCATGCCGTGCCGTGAGTGGGTCCAGTTTCTCATTTTGAACTTGTTTGGTATAGTAGTAACACTTGGTTTTGACTATTGTTAAGATTTTATATAGGGCCTAATGTATTCTTCGAGGTTGCCTTTGACTATTGATAAGATTTTATATAATTTGAGAATTATATCATTCGAAGATCCTTTCATGTTCCGTTTCAAAAAAAAGTTCCTTTTACATACGAATTTAATGGTATGCTTTGAGCAACTTGCATGTCCTATACTGCTCACGTTTGGATACTCTAACTTAGCTAGATGTTATACTAACTCATGACTAACCCTAAACTAACTCTAGCCAAAGAGGTGTTTGGATGACAGGGTTAGATTGACAATAAATGCACTTGATGGAGAGAGAAAAGTGATTTTTCAGTGGGCCCCACGAGAACCAGCTCCAATTAGCACCACTTGGCTGGCGGGATATAGAGAGAGAAAAGTGATTTTTCAGTGGGCCCAATGAGAACTATCTCCAATTAGAACCTCTTGGGTGGGATAGTTTTTTGGTGGGTTTGGTGCAACTTGCTCCAATTTAACCCTCATGTTTGGATACTTTAGGGCTATTTGAGCCCCAACTAGCTCAACCTAACTCTAACCCATGGATCCAAACAGGGCCAAAGTTAGCCTCGGAAAACGCATTAAGCCCTATATACATGGACAAACAGAGTACATGATACTAGCAAATGCTCACCATTAGTAGTAGTTCATTGGTTGGTTTTGATTTTTGATTCAGTTGCTGTGCTGCTACCATCCAATATTCGCATGTGGTTGTTTCTAGAAAAAAAGGAGGTAGTACTTACTGTGGGAAAGGTGAAGTGATGGTTGCTTCGTGGAGTACCAGTGGATTCAATGAAGAGAGAAATGATGGTTGCTTCGTCCGAGCAACTTACTGTGGCGAAGGTGGGGCTATGTGATTTGACTGCTCACTAGTCATTATTACTGTGGCACAACAACCGGGGTGAATCTTCCCTGCAGTTGTGCACTCAATATTGCTGCATGGTAGGTGGAGCTAGATGAAGAATGTCCCACATGTCGGCAAAACGAAGTTGAATTGTTTCTGGCATTGCTATCAATCCTTCAAGATTTCTTTATATGTACGCATAATTTTCCAGCATAATGAAATTGTACTGTGATGCTATGAAGGTTTCAAATTTGGTTCCCGCAGGAAAAAAAGGTTTCAACTTAGGATTCATGTGTCCTCTTGCCTCAAGATTGTCTCGTTACAACATTCCATCAAATACAAATGAAACAACCATGGCTGCTAATGCATCTCAATGGTTCGCAGATCAGCGCCCATATTCACATCACAACTGAATACAAAGTTGTGAGAAGGTGTACAAATAAAGAAAAATATATAATTGATCGATGCTGTTTGTAGGCATGGCTCCATTTCGTGGGCACAGTGTTCATTGGTTGGCTGCTAGTTTCACCCAGCTCTGTAGCCAAAAAAGAGGTGTATGGAGGACATCACAATCCGATCATTTTGTGCAGCTCCACTAAAATCGAGCTGATCATCCATGTTTACAAAGATATTCAGTCAGTGTGATTACAATAATAGTGGAACTAGATGATGAAACATAACACACACAAATAGAAGCTGATCACCTCTGCGACCTCTCTTTAGGACTAACTACTTGTTGGAGAAGATTAGGCACGGAGTTGGATGAGGAGGATAGCAAAACCAATCTCCCTTTCTGCAGTCCAATAGAAATGTAAAAATGTTGCCCATGTGACATTTTGGCGGAAGTGGACAAAACACTCTTAAGAAAAAAGTGATTTGTGCAGTTCACCAAAAGGTCGCAATAGCAATGAGGTGAAATGGATAGCCCTGTTTGCAGAAGGAGGTAGAAAGGAAACAATTACTAGCCAATAACACGAGTTGAAGACACGCCAACAAAAAAGAAGCATATTCCATGTAATAAGGGAAAGATAAAAGCATGGTCATTTATCAAAAACGATATGAGTACAAGATTACAAGATGGAAAGTACGCCGGCCAAGATACGTTTTAAGCAAACAACTAAAGAAGATCCACATGCAGCAATGTGGGAAGATGGGCAGTGGAGCAAGGCCGGAGGAAGCTGTACCTGAGGGTCGTCGGGATGTAACTAGGAGGGCGCCGGCGGCCGGGATCTGCCCATACTGCGGCAGCGAGCAAGTGGCGAAGGCCCTACAGCGCCGGAGCTTGGTCAGAGAGAACGGCGGGTACCGCAGATCGGGACATGCTGCCTCAACACCGTCGAACAGAGAAATGATGCTCATCCTCCCTTTTCGCCGGCGGACGGGATGCAGCCGGATCAGTGACCAATAGTAAGAGAGAGAGAGGCCACCGCCGCCTTGTGTGAGATAGTGTGACGAGAGACAAACCCCGGCAGGCAGGCTCCGTTGTATATAGTGGAGCAGATTTTATTTTTCCCGACGACAATCATTTTATATTTTGTATGTGCCATTGAGGAATATAACTTTATTTAATACTAATGCGTCAAGTCAAACTTTGTTCCGTCTACGTGTGGTACACGACCCTCCTTCGAGTAAACAACCACTACACACGTCAAATTATCATGTGAGTTGCCTTTTCATACAGAAATGAACTCCACCGTGTACCCGCGCGGGTGTGGCCGGGAACGAGACATGAGTACGTGCGTCGTGCGTGCACCTCTTCTTTAGTTGCAGGTACATACGTGGGTGGGTGTGAGAGAGATGGTTTGTGCGAAACAGAGGCAATGTGTCGATGATATCTCGAACAAAAAAATGTAACATATGTAAGGTGTGTGAAACAGAGTCATGGATATATCATATATAGAGGGAGCGATGCACGAGAAGAGAGTGGAGGGATCATTGGCGTGAGATATCGATAGAATCAAAAACAGTGATGAAGTGTGTGGGTGCGCGATCGATAAAGAGTGCCATCGAATTTGTGTTTGTCCACGTCAATGATACAGGGCGGCTGGCCTACTGGAATATGAGAGGGCAGAGGTGCAGTTTTTCTCTATGGCATGGATACCTACCTACAACGTTTGACTACCCGTGTGTGTGCAGGGGGGGGAGGGGGCTGAGACCTAACTATAGAGAGGTAGATCGACTAGTATATGTGTAGAGAAGGAGAGAGACCTAGCTATGTATTGAGGGAGATCGATCGACATCCATGCATATGTGTAGCAGAGGAATAAGGTTGTGAGAAAGATAAAGGTAGAGTGTCGGAGGGTTGGTGGTGGAGTTGCTTCTCACAAATGGTTGGAGAGGCCTGCTAAACAAATGGAGGGTACAAGTGCAAATCAATAAGAGATGGGATGTCTGCCTGTCTATGCACGTGCGTGTGAGAGACAGGCCGGGAGGTATGCAGGGATGATGAGGGGTGATGATATGGTTGTGGTAAGCAGACGTAACTACATAGGAAGATCAATCGTCATGTGTCCGAGAAAGGGGGAGACATAACTAGTGAGGTAAGTTGATCGATGCGTGGGGAAAAAGAATTATAGTTGACCCATCTATATGTAGGGAGATCGGTACGTATACATACATACATGCATGCATGCATGACCTAGCTATCGGCCTCTCCACGTACAGTCCACTTCAGATGCATGTCGGTCATTGACCACGTTGACCAGGCCGTGCCGAGAGCACCAGGGCGGTGGACGACAGCGAGGCCTAGGAAGGGAACGACACGGAGGCAGGGAAGACTTGGCAGTTGTTTCCCACGCACAGGGGAGTACGACTGTACGAGGGTTTACTGGTTAGTCTGCCATCGCCGGAGAATAACAACAGGTATGGGTGAGTAGAGGGATGGCCAGGCCAGGATGGGAGTACGGTGGGGCGGTGAGGCCCGCGTGGTAGCACAGCCGGCCGCGGGGAGGAGGGAGCACGCAGTCTCACCGGCGCTTGTTTGAGCGGCTGGAGCAGGAAGAGCAGAGATTGAAGAAGCACGACGGCCGTTTGATGGACATCCAACGGTCACTGCTTGTGCGTCAACCTTTTTTAGGAAAGCCTCAAATATGTGGAAAATAGCATACAACCCATCTGCCATTATTTCTAATAATTTATAGCCCATTTGCTAATTCTTAAGGTTTTTTTTTGGAGCCCATATTCTTTTTGTTAGCATTACAGCCCATATTGTGGCCACGGTTAAAAAATTATACAAAATTTTGCATATTTCGGTGCGGTCCGAACTGTTTTTAATCCCGAAATTTCGACTCACATTCAAACTGATTTTAAAAATAAATGTAAAATCAATATAAAATCCAACAAATTCTCCATGCATAAAAATTAATGTAATTTAAAATCTCGAAATGAAAAAAAGATATTTGAAACTAATTGCCGGTTTGATGTGTTTTAAAAATGTACAGCCCATTTCTCATTACTGATGGGCCATTTTCTCGGCCAGCCAAATGAAAGCTCTCCTCGTCTTGAAAGATTTGCAGCCCAACAGGCCTGACAAAGCGACTTACTTGGCAAATCACCAAAAAACTGGGCTGTGGCCATGGACCCAGCTGTCAGCCTCTCCAAGTACAGTACTCTTCCGATGGAAGTCGTTCCTTGACCACGTTGACCATGCCGCGCGTAGAGGACCATGACGGTGGACGACGGCGAGGCCTACGAAGGGGACGACGCGGAGCCGGGGAAGACACGACAGTGGAAGCGTGGGTGAGTGGAGGGATGGCCTGGCCAGCGGCGGGAGTAGTAGGGGGCGGTGAGGCCTCCGCGGCATCACAGCCGGCCACGGGAGGCAGGAGTAGGCGTCACGATCGGCGCTCCTTTGTGCGGCTGGAGCAAGAAGACTAGAGGTTGAAGAAGCATGATGGCCGTTGACGAGGATACAGACCTGTGGTAGGGTCATAGGCCTGACCTATACGAACTACCCAAGGTCACTACCCCAGAAGATAAAAAGACCAAGAGTCAACAGGAGAGCGCTGGTCGAGTGCGTCGAGTGCAATCCACTCGACGACAGCATCACTCGACCTACATCCCCACCGTCACTCGACCATATGGGAGATCACTCGACTATATCGAAGACCAGGAGTCGGAAGAGCACAAAACGGCCGGGCGTTCACTCCTTAGTCTTTATGAGCATTAAGAGTACTTAAGGCTGGCGTTACCTGTAACGCCCCTTACTTTATGTACATTAAGCCCCTTGTAATGGAGGATGGCTGGGGTCCTTGCGCACTCTATATAAGCCACCCCCTCCTCTGGGACAAGGGTTCGCACCCCCTGTAATACAACACATATAATCCAATCGACCGCCTCCGGGCACCGAGACGTAGGGCTATTACTTCCTCCGAGAAGGGCCTGAACTCGTAAACTTCGTGTGTACATCTTCGCCATAGCTAAGATCTTGCCTCTCTGTACCTACCCCCCTTTCTACTGTCAGCCTTAGGACCACGACAGTTGGCGCCCACCATGGGGCAGGTGTCTTAGCGACTTGTTGGTGAAGTTGCAATTTTACCGATCATCATCATCATGGTTTCCGGTGGAGGATTGGCTAAGGGCCACGAGATCCGTCTCGGCGCGCTCGTTTTCGTCGCCGACGACTCCGCGTGGCTTCAAGAAGCTCCCCTGGACACTGAGGCACTCCCCGTTCGAGGGGCGACGCACTTCCGTGCATGTGTTCATGGCATCCTTCTCCGGCAGCCATCGACTCAGTATCAGTCAGCTCCGACGGTGTTTTCCCTCCCCGCTGTTCGCTGCTGCAAGCGGTCCGGTCGATCGTGGCTTCAACGGTGGGTGAAACACGCGATGGCTCGGCGTTCGACCACCCATCAAGTTGCGGCCATCGAGCCCGACGAAACTCTGCACGGACTGTTCGATCTATCGACTGGCTCCGCGGAGACCGCATCCGAGTGCGATAGCAGCGATCCTGCGGCCGAAGTCTTGATGGTCGATGGGCCTCATAGCCCTCCCGGTTTCCGCCGCGAGGGCGGCGGGGACGGGGGCGGCGATCCGTTGCGCGTCCATGAGGGATACGGACCCGAGCCCCGCTCTTTGCAGCAGAGGTAAGAACTTCGTCGCCGCAACATGGATGCACTCCACACGCCCATCGTTGGAGAAACCCCCGACGCTCGGGCCTTGGAGGAGGTGCGCCTAGCTAACTTGGCTGAGCGCACTCGACTGGATAACCTTCAGCATGCTCTCGATGAGCGCGCCCAGGAGCGGAGCCATGAGTCCAGTCGACGACAACTTTTTCCGCCTCTACCTAAGGTATACCGCACTCCGATTCAGAATCTCATAGCTGCAGCCCGAATAGCAGAGTCGATCCAACCTTCCCAGTCAAAAGCTGGCAGAGGGTTGATGCAGATCCTGGCCCTGCTCAGGGCAGCAGGAGAGCAGAATACAACAGTATCTCAGTCATGGAATAGTATTCACAGCAGATCCGTTGCAGCGGACACGATTCAGTCAGCTCACAGCCCAAGATCGCCTCCACGGCGTGAAGGCCGTGGGCAGTATGATCATCCACTTGACCATGACAATCGTCGTCGAGGACCCACGCCTCCTCCGAGGAGTGCATCGTATGTGCCTCGGCGGAACGATGATAGGCGCTGTCAGAGTGGTGAGCGCAGAGCTTCAGTCGACCCAAGGGAACCGGGCTTCGATGCGAGGTCCATCCTCGTTCAAGGCCTGGTTGACCGGAAGAGAGCACACAGAGAAGACCCTGGCAGAGATCGTCCAAGTGGCAGCCCAGTGCATGTTTCTGGTCCCAAGTGTTTTAGCAGAGCCATCAGGGCAACAGTGATACCTCCCAACTTCAGGTTGGCATTCAGGGTCAGTAAGTTCACCGGTGAATCCAAGCCTGAAACTTGGCTTGAAGATTACCGAGTGGCTGTGCAGATTGGAGGCTGTAACGACGAGATAACAATGAAGCATCTCCCTCTTATGTTGGAAGGGTCGGCCCGAGCGTGGCTGACTCAGTTGACTCCGGGCAGTATTCATAGTTGGGATGAGCTATCTCGAGTGTTCGTGAGAACTTTTGAGGGCACGTGCAAGCGACCAGCAGGATTGCCCGAGTTGCAGCATTGTGTGCAGAAGCCGAATGAGACTTTGAGGGAGTTCATCTAGAGATGGTCCACTTTGCATCACACCGTTGAGAATGTTTCAGAGCATCAAGTTGTATGTGCTTTCAAGGAAGGCGTCAAATACAGGGAGATGGTCTTGAAATTTGGCCGAACTGGGGATATGACTCTGACTCGAATGATGGAGATAGCCACCCGGTACGCTAACGGGGAAGAAGAGGATCGACTCCGTAGCGGGAAGAGCAAACCAGTCGGCCAAGAGGCCGGTGGAGGTAACTCCAGTCAGAAACAGAAGCGTAAGGCCGAGCCAGCGGCACCTGGAGAGATTGCGGCAGTGAATCAAGGAAACTTTAAGGGAAAACCTAAGGGGCCCTGGCCCCCTAAGAAGGTGAAGGATCAAGAAGGGAATGACATGCTAGATTTTCCATGTCACATCCACACGAAGAAAGATGAAGAAGGTAATCTGATTTACCCGAAACATACAACTCGATAGTGTCGACTCCTGATCCAGCAGTTCCAAGAGAAACAACCCAATGAGAAGGAGAAAGAGTCGGACAAAGATGAAGATGAAGAGGAAGACGTCGGTTATCCCAAAGTCAATTCCACTTTGATGATTTTTGCCGATGTTGAAAGCAAGAGTCGATTGAAGGTCATCAACAGAGAAGTGAATATGGTCGCTCCTGTAGCGACGACCACCTACCTGAGATGGTCTCAGACAGCCATCACGTTCGACCAGTCTGATCATCCTGCTCGTGTGGCCACCCCTGGGAGGCAAGCACTGGTGGTCGAACCTGTGGTTGGGGGCACTCGACTAACCAAAGTACTGATGGACGGTGGCAGTGGTCTGAACATCCTTTACGCTGAAACCTTGAAGGGGATGGGCATTCCGATGTCCAAACTTAGCGAGAGCAACATGAGTTTTCATGGTGTAATCCCTGGAAAGAAAGCCGAATCACTCGGTCAGATCGCCCTTGACGTGGTTTTCGGTGACTCCAAGCATTACCAAAAGGAGAAGTTGACATTTGAGGTTGTGGATTTCCAGAGTGCCTATCATGCCATTCTGGGTAGGCCAGCCTATGCACGTTTTATGGCTCAACCATGTTATGTGTACCTCAAACTGAAGATGCCTGGCCCCAAAGGTGTGATCACAGTTACTGGCAATCGGCAGAAGGCTGAGGAATGTTTCCAACAAGGTTCCAAAATCGCCGACGCATAGATGGCAGCAGTCGAGTTCCAAGAATATCAGAAGAATGCAGATCCGAGTGACTTGCTTCGGGCCAAGAAGCCTGCCACAGATTCTGCATTCCAGTCGACTGTGAGACGAAGCCAGTTCATATTCACCCGACGGATCCCAATGTTGCACCGACTCATATATCAACGACGCTCGACAGCAAATAGGAAGAAGCGCTCGTTCAGTTCCTCCGTGAGAACTAGGACATCTTTGCATGGAAACCTTCTGACATGCCAGGTGTGCCCAGGGGACTGGCCGAGCATCGTTTGCGTGTCGACCCCAAGGTAAAGCCCGTCAAAGAGCACCTTCGGCGGTCCGCCGTGCAGAAGAGGAAAGCAATTGGCGAAGAAGTGGCTCGACTGTTGGCAGCAGAGTTCATCCGTGAAATCTACCACTCCGAGTGGCTAGCCAATGTAGTCATGGTCCCCAAGAAGGATGATTCACTTTGTATGTGCATTGATTTCAAGCATATCAATCGGGCCTGCCCGAAAGATCACTTCCCTCTCCCTCGCATCGATTAGATTGTTGACTCGACTGCGGGGTGCGAGCGCTTGTCTTTCTTAGATGCGTATTCCGGATACCATCAGATCCGACTGTATGGTCCCGATGAAATAAAAACAGCCTTCATCACCCCGTTCGGGTGCTTTTGCTATGTCACCATGCCTTTTGGTCTGAAAAATGCCGGAGCCACATTCATGAGAATGATTCAGAAGTGCCTGCTCACTCAAATCAGTCGGAATGTGGAAGCATACATGGATGACATTGTGGTCAAGTCTCGCAAAGGTTCCGACCTATTGACCGACCTTGCAGAAACCTTTGCCAACCTGAGGAGGTACGATATCAAGCTTAATCCGTCAAAGTGCACATTTGGAGTTCTAGGAGGAAAGTTACTCGGTTTTCTCGTTTCCGAACGAGGGATCGACGCCAATCCAGAAAAGGTTGATACAATCCTCCGAATGAAACGCCCCGTGTGAGTGCATGACGTTCAGAAGCTGAATGGTTGTCTGGCCGCCCTGAGTCGATTCGATTCTCGTCTCAGTGAAAAGGCCCGCCTCTTTTACCGACTAATGAAGAAGTCTGATAAGTTCGAGTGGACTGATGAAGCTGATGCAGCGTTTGCAGAGCTCAAAACCCTGCTTTCCACCCAGCCGGTGCTCGCTGCGCCAATCAGCAAAGAGCCTTTACTGCTTTACATTGCAGCCATTGGACAAGTCGTTAGTACAGTACTCATGGTTGAGCGAGAAGAAGAAGAAAAAGCTTACAAGGTTCAACGCCCAGTCTACTATCTCTCTGAAGTTCTGACTACATCCAAGCAACGATATCCCCATTATCAGAAGCTTGTCTATGGAATATACATGACCATGAAGAAGGTTGCGCATTATTTCTCTGACCACTCCATTACAGTCGTCAGCGACGCGCCACTATCTGAAATTCTGAATAACAGAGATGCAACTGGTCGAGTGGCAAAATGGGCGATTGAACTCCTTCCATTAGATATCAAGTTTGAGGCAAAGAAAGCGATCAAGTCCCAAGAAATCGCAGATTTCCTTGCCGAGTGGATTGAGCAGGAATGACCGACTCAAGTTCACTCAGAGCACTGGACTATGTTCTTTGATGGCTCCAAGATGCTAAATGGTTCAGGTGCAGGAGTGGCATTGGTATACCCCATGGAGACAAGCTTAGTTATGTTCTCCAGATTCATTTTGATTCCTCCAATAATGAAGCCAAATATGAAGCGCTTTTATACGGTTTGCGTATGGCCATTTCACTCGGCGTCCGTCGCCTTATGGTTTACGGCGACTCAGATTTGGTGGTTAACCAGGTGATGAAGGAATGGGATGTCAGGAGCCCAGCCATGACTGGTTACTGCAATGCAGTAAGAAAGCTGGAAAAGAGGTTTGAAGGTTTGGAGCTTCACCACATACCCCGACTGAAGAATCAAGCTGCAGATGAGTTGGCAAAGGTAGGATCAAAGAGAGAGGCCATTCCCCGAAACCTGTTTCTGGAACATATTCATTCACCTTCAGTTCAGGAAGATCCTTTCACCAAAGAGTCACCGCAGCCCAAGAGTGCCATAGATCCAACTGAAGTCGAAATCCCAGCCATGGTCAACTTAGTCATGGAGGTTTTGGTCATCACTCCCGACTAGATAGTGCCATACATTGCATACATTCTTAGGAAGGAACTCCAAAAGGATGAAGTAGAGGCTCAACAGATCGTCTGACAGTCTAAAGCCTTTACTATGATAAAAGGACAGTTGTTCAGAGAAAGTGTAACTGGGGTCTGCCAGAAGTGCATCATGCCAGAAGAAGGCCGAATGATCCTCAATGCTATTCACTCGGGGACCTGTGGTCACCATGCGTCCTCTCGGACCATCGTGGCCAAAGCATACCAAGCCGGGTTTTACTGGCCGCACGCCAACGAGATGGCAAAGGAAATAGTGGACAAGTGTGAAGGTTGTCAGTTTTATTCCAACATGTCCCACAAACCTGCATCAGCTCTGAAGACTATTCCACTCGTCTGGCCTTTTGCTGTTTGGGGATTGGACATGGTTGGACCTCTGAGGACCAGTAGGAGCGGATTTACCCATGTACTGGTAGCAGTCGACAAGTTTACCAAGTGGATCAAGGGCAAGCCTAATAAAAACCTTGTAGAAAGTACTGCTGTGAGCTTCATCAGAGAGTTGATATTCAGACATGGCATACCGCGCAACATCATCACTGATAACGGATCGAACTTCGACTCTAATGAGTTCAGAGCCTTTTGTGCTTCCCAAGGCATGAGGGTCGATTACGCTTCCGTCGCCCATCCCCAGTCGAATGGGCAGGCTGAGCGAGTGAATGGATTGATTCTCAAAGGACCGAAGCCTCGGTTAATGCGTGACCTCAAGCACGCAGCAGGGGCTTGGGTCGATGAGCTCCCATCAGTGCTTTGGGGGCTGAGGACAACCCCCAATCGGTCGACTGGACGGACTCCATTCTTTTTAGTCTACGGAGCCGAAGCCGTTTTGCTGAGCGATTTGCTCCACAACGCTCCCTGAGTCGAACTCTTCTCAGAAGAAGAAGCAGAGCAAGCTCGACAAGATGCAGTCGACCTCCTGGAGGAGGGAAGAGAGATGGCCTTGATCTGGTCGACCATTTATCAGCAAGACTTATGTCGATTCCATGCCAGGAACGTAAGGGGTTGTGCATTCCAGGAAGGGGACTTGGTCCTCCGAGTGGATCAGCAGAAGCCACACAAGCTCGCCCCCGCTTGGGAAGGCCCTTTCGTCGTTACCAAGGGCTCCACAATGGGGCATACCGTCTCTTCAACATCGAGCACAACAAAGATGAACCACACGCCTAGAATGCGGAACTGCTCCGCCCTTTTTACTCTTAAGTATTTAGACTGATGTAGTAAGAAGTACCTCTTAGTTTGATTATCAAAAGACATAATTTTACAGTCTTTCGAATGATTGTTGTTTATTTCATTTGTATGTGTTGCCAAAGCTGTGAATCTATTTCACCTAAGATGAAGTTATAAAAATCCTACCGAGTGGAGAGTCCGCCTCCCACTCGGGGGCTTAGCTGCAGCCGAGTGCTCGCCTAAGTTTGAAAAATCCTACCGAGTGGTGAGTCTGCCTCCCACTCGGGGGCTTAGCTGCAGCCTAGTGCTCGCCTAAGTTTGAAAAATCCTACCGAGTGGCGAGTCTGCCTCTCACTCGGGGGCTTAGCTACAGCCCAGTGCTCGCCTAAGTTTGAAAAATCCTACCGAGTGGTGAGTCTGCCTCCCACTCGGGGGCTTAGCTGCAGCCCAGTGCTCGCCTAAGTTTGAAAAAGTCCTACCGAGTGGTGAGTCTGCCTCTCACTCAGAGGCTTAGCTGCAGTCCAGTACTCGCCTAAGTAATAAAAAGTACTCCCAAACGGCATCCCCCCGGGGTTGCACCATCAAGAAGAAGGACGAGATTGTGGTGGCCCAGTGCT
>NC_041391.1:178908737-178925532 GCF_002162155.2 Triticum dicoccoides
AGTGCTCGCCTAAGTTTGAAAATCCTACCGAGTGGTGAGCGACCCTCCCACTCGGGGGCTTAGCTGCAGCCCAGTGCTCGCCTAAGTTTGAAAAATCCTACTGAGTGGTGAGCGACCCTCCCACTCAGGGGCTTAGCTGCAGCCCAGTGCTCGCCTAAGTTTGAAAAATCCTACCGAGTGGTGAGCGACCCTCCCACTCGGGGGCTTAGCTGCAGCCTAGCGCTTGCCTAAGTTCGAAAAATCCTACCGAGTGGTGAGCGACCCTCCCACTCGGGTGCTTAGCTGCAGCCCAGTGCTCGCCTAAGTTTGAAAAATCCTACCGAGTGGTGAGTGAGGCCGCGGGTTGCCCCCACCCCCACCCAGGGGCTGCACCGTCAAGAAGAAGGACGAGATTGTGTGCACCCAATGATTTGCCCCTCGCTGATGACAGGAACGTCAAGACCATTGCTGAGTACCTCGCTGATGAGCTGATCAATGCTACCAAGGGCTCGTCAATAGGTCGACTGCTGAACCTTCTTTAGCACCTGCAGCAAATGATGACAAAACCGATCCAAGTAAAGAGATACTTCACTCGAAGATAAACCCAACATATTCAAAGATAAATCTAGAGTTCCCTAACCGCAGATTAAAAGTACTCGGGCACCAGACCCGGAGGAGTTTTAATGGTTACAAAATCATTCGGCATCCCGAGGCAAACAAAGGTGAGGCATAATGTTTTTTTCAATCACTCGGTGGGAGAAGGACTGGCCGGATCGCAGAAGTTGTCGAGATCGATGCTGTCGGCAATGCGAGTAGCTGCCTCGAGGAAGGTGTCCATGAAGTCTTGGAAAGAGTGCTTCTTAGTATTCGCCACCTTGAGGGCCACCAGCTTCTCTTCTTTATCCTCCTTGCAGTGCACGCGAACCAGGGACAAGGCGACGTCAGCGCCACAGCGGGCAGAAGACTTCTTCCACTCTTGCACTCGGTCAGGGATTTGGTTGAGTCGAGTCATTAGCGACTCGAGACTTTGAGGAAGTTCTGCCTGAGGCTAGAGTTCAGCATCCACTCGGGCCATCGCGGCCTTCAGCCGAGCCAGATAGTCGACTGCATCGTCCAAGCGTGATTCCAGTCGGAGCAAGTTCATCGCAACTTCATCTTTCATGGGACAGTTGATAGGGTCGAGACCTGTCTCGACCCATCCAGTTTCAGCTTCAAAGTCCTGACAGAGTTCTGTTCCATCACAACAAACAATGAGTCGACAGTATTGCAAATCTCAGTCAACGACAGTTATCTAACTGAACAGTCATACCTTCAAGCCTCAAGACAAGCTTCGCCGCAAGTTGTTCCAAATGAGACTCTAGCTTGCCCGTCTTGGTCCTGAGACCATCAACTTCAGCGGTCAGGTTCTCCTTGTCCTTCCTCAGTTGTTCGACTTCACGATTGGTGTCCGAGACGGCCGTCTTAAATTTCGTGTTCTCGTCCTCCAACTTGCCGACTGAAGTCAGCTTATGGTCTGCAAGCGTGCTTATGGTCTGCAAGCGTCGTCTTCTCACGAGCCTCTTTTTGAGCGGCAGGCAGGTCCTGGTCCTTCTTCTCCAACGCCTCCTTCATTCTTTATAAATAAACAACACTCTTCAGACGAGCCTGAAGTAGGCGGTTTTCACTATGCACATCTGCTTATGTGAAGTCACTCGGTTCAAAGAGTCTGAATGAAAAGCAGCGGAAAGTCTACTAAGCAGACGAAACGGTTGAATGGTTACCTCCCATGATAGCCGTGTCTTCTTGAGCAGTCTTGAGATTCTTCTTAGCAAGTTCAAGGTCAAGTTCAACGCTGATATGTTTCTTCTTTAACTCGGAAAGACGAGCTCCAAGATCACAAGACCTCTACAGTCAGCAAAAGAGCCATGTCAGTCGACAAGAAATAAAAGATAATCGACGGAGAGAAGCTATTCTAAGACTACTATCGAATCAAATATCCAATAAGTAGTCTCGGGGACTACAACCAGTGGGTGCACTTAGCGTGCCCCCACTGGTTCAGAACAATACTCAGCAGGGTCTGCCCAGCGTGAGTTCAAAAAAAAAGAAAAAAAGAGATACATTCTAAGACCTCAGTCGACTGCCAGCAGTCGACCGTGGTCTCGGGGACTACACCCAGTGGGTGCACTTAGCGTGCCCCCACTGGTTCAGATCAATACTCAGCAGGGTCTACCCAGCGTGAGTTCGGACAGTCTACTAAGATTCTACTCAAGTCGAGTGCAATGGAAAATTTTCAAAGCTCTAAGCAAAGAAACACCCCAGTGGGTGATCAGATACAAGATAACATTCGAAAGTTCATTCGGAGTCTTGCTGACCTGAACATTGGCCTGAAGGGCAGTAATGGCGTTGTAAGCCACTTGGCTGGCCTAGTGCACCACCTTCACCTGCTCCATGACAAGGTCCACCTGGCGCAGAGCTTCCCTAGCGGCACTCGGCAAGTCATCCGGAGTCTGATACACAACAAAAAGTGATGGCTGCAGAGCAGCCGAGGTAGTCGCTGGGTCGGAGGCGTGGAGCTGCACTGGAGCAGCAGGAGTCGGTGCGGTCGAGCCCGCCGGACGATCAGTCGTCAGCGGGCTGGCGAACGTGACGCTGGTCCGAACATGCTCCCCGGAGCGTTCGACCGCCGCCTCGAGCGCCGGCATCGACTGAGGAATCTGAACCTCAAGCCTCCTCCTGCCAGCACTCCCACTCCTCCTCTTCCTCTCCTGTAGAGGCACTTCTTCTTCGTCATCAGGGAGCACAACAACTTCTTGCGGAACTACAGAAAAGGAGAAAATGTCAACAACTCTATCTATTGACTGTCTACACGATTCAACGAAGCTTGGCCGATCAGACTTACCGACTCTTGAGGTGGCTTCTTCGTCTCCTGGCGCCTTGTCAATGTCCATGTCAGTGGCAACAGAGGTGGGGCTGGAAAGACACATTAGTTAGTGAGTCAGAACAAGAAAGTCTTTAGTCGACTTACAAAAACGCAAGCGAGATGCTCACCCCGAAGCGACAGGGACGTCCATCTTGATCCGTGGCAGTGTCTTCCGGGCCTTGGGAGGAGCAACCTTAGGCTTCTTGGCCACCTTCTCCGTCGGCTCCGGAGTTGATGTCCGAGTGCGCTTCTGGGTAGTTGCACTCGAAGCCATGCTTTTCCCACGCCCGCCAGACGGGTCATGTTGCTGTTTGGATCGACGTTCAGAGCGTGGCAGCGAGTTGACCACTTCCTCCTCGTCCGACTCCTCGCTCTCCTCCTCCTCCTCTTCTCCCAGGGATTCCCACTCGCCACTCTCCTCTGCACTGTCCTCCCCCTCCTAGTCCTGCGCCAAAGCCTATTCGCCGTTGGGCATTGAATGCATCTCAGTGAATACCTGCAAAGCAAATCGATCAAAGCAAGAGTCAGCCAACATCAAGTATAGTCGGAACGCGAGCGAAAAACAGTCGGAACAGAGAATGTACCTTGTCGGGTGGGTTGTCATCACCGAAAGGGACGACTCACCTGGATCCTCTAGGGTTATCTTGGTTGCCCGTGATACCCTGCAGCCACAGGGCTACGGTTTTGAGCGGCATTTCTTCTGGATGGACCCGAGCGGTGTCGTCCGGTCCGGAATACAACCACATCGGGTGATCACGGGCCTGGAGAGGCTGGATGCACCGACTGAGGAACACTTCCAGCAAGTCCAAGCCAGTAACGCCATCATTGATGAGCTGGACCACTCGGTCTACCAACATCCTCGTCTCCATGGTCTCAGCAGTAGTAACTTTCAGTGGAGCGGGAGTCTGGACACGGTCGAATGAAAAAGGAGGAAGACCGGTCGACTGACCTGGAGCCGCAACGTCCTGGCAATAGAACCAGGACGACTGCCAACCCCTAACAGATTCAGGAAGGGTCACAGCATGGAAAACACTCCTCTTCCTCTTTTGGATACCTAGACCCCCGCACATCTGGATAACATGGGTTTTCGATTCACTCGACTTCGCCTTTTTTACCGTCTGGGAACGAATGGTGAAGATGTGTTTTAAGAGACCCCAGTGCGGTCGACACCCTAAGAAGTTCTCACACATCGACACAAATGCGGCTAGGTACGTGATGGTGTTGGGGTAAAAGTGGTGGAGCTGTGCACCAAAGAAGTTCAAAAACCCACGAAAGAAAGGGTGCGGGGGGAGCGAGAAACCCCGGTCGACGTGAGTGGCAAGCAGGACACACTCACCCGGTCGAGGTTGCGGTTCCGTCTCCCCCTTCGGCAGCCTCGCCGCTCCCTTGCAATCAGCCCGGACTCCTCCAGTTCAGCCAGATCCTCCTGCCGGACCGAAGACTGGATCCAATCGCCTTGGATCCAGCCCGGTGGCAGCCCCACGCGCAACAATGATCCGCGGCCCTGCTTCTTGCCCTTCGCCGCCCCCGTCGCCTTCTTAGCACACTCTAGCGCTGCCATCTTGTCCTTCACCATGGCGAGAGAGCAGCAGTGTCGGGAGCGGAGGCACTAGATGCGCCAGAGAAACGGAGAAGAAAGAGGAAGGAGCAGGCGTGCACGGTGTAAGCGCCCCGGCCCGTCGCCTTATAAAGGGTCACTTCCGAGTGACTGACGCGTGGGGCCGAGCAACCCATCAAATCCTGCTACATTTGCGCGCAACGTATGTGGCGAAAAAGGCGGCGCGGTGATCGAGGCATTGCTACTTATCTGGACCGCCCGTTTCGGCGCTCTCCGGCCCGCGCGCTTCCCCGAAATTTTGTATCCCGCGAAATCCGGGATTCACCGTAGACAATCGCGCCCAAGATCCCGCGCTTCAACACAACACTCGACGCATAAGGTCACCAGTTCAATCCACGGTTCTCTGAATGGATCAAGGCGACCGAGTCGACACTGAAGTACCAACGCGTGCGTTTAGGAAACACTCGCGAAGGCACAAAGCTCAGAACAGGTCCAACTTTGTCCTACTTTCCACTCACACCTTAATCCATTCGGGGGCTACTGACGAGGATACAAACCTGGGGTAGGGTCATAGGCCTGACCTATACGACCTACCCAAGGTCACTACCCCAGAAGATAAAAAGACCAAGAGTCAATAGGAGAGCGCCGGTCGAGTGCGTCGAGTGCAATCCACTCGACGACCACATCACTCGACCGACATCCCCACCATCACTCGACCATATGGGAGATCACTCGACTATATCAAAACCAGGAGTCAGAAGAGCACACAACAGCCGGACGTTCACTCCTTAGTCTTTATGAGCATTAAGAGTACTCAAGGCTGGCGTTACCTGTAACGCCCCTTACTTTATGTACATTAAGCCCCTTGTAATGGAGGACGGCTGGGGTCCTTGCGCACTCTATATAAGCCACCCCCTCCTCTGGGACAAGGGTTCGCACCCCCTATAATACAACACACATAATCCAATCAACCGCCTCCGGGCACCGAGACGTAGGGCTATTACTTCCTCCGAGAAGGGCCTAAACTCGTAAACCTTGTGTGTACATCTTTGCCGTAGCTAAGATCTTGCCTCTCCATACCTAACCCCCTTTCTACTGTCAGCCTTAGGACCACGACAGCCGTTGGATGGACACCGTACGGTCACTGCAGCTAGAATCGTTCATATTGACTAAGTTGACAAAGCCCTCCGTCCCCGTCAACTTAGTGGGCCCACAAGTCAGCCTACCACCAAGGTGGGTCCCAGCTAGTAGGGGGGTATTCATTTTTTTCTGCTTAATAAGGAGGCACTTCCGGTGGGTCTGAGCTGGCAGCGGGGGGAACGTTTTTTTTCACGAAATACGATGGCCCATCAGGTGGGTCCCAGCAGTCAGGGGGCAAACATTTTTTTCGTAAAATATGGTGGCCCGTCTAGTGGGTCCCTGCTGTCAGTTGGAGGAATCATTATTTTCTGTGTAATAAGGAGGCACTTACTTGCTGTGGCCGTGGACCCAGCTGTCGGACTCTCCACATACAATATACTTCCGATGGAAGTCGTTCCTTGACCACGTTAACCACGCCGCGTTCCATTGCATGCAGGCGTCCATGGGCGTGGTGCGTCCCCACTGTCAGCCTCTCACGTACAGTCATCTTCCGATGACTCTCGGTTGTTAACCACGTTGACCACACCGTGCCGAGCGCACCCAGACTGGAACGACCCGGAGATGGGGAAGTCGGGGCAGTGGAGTCGCAGATGGAGAGGAGTGGGAAACTTCACTGGTTCGGGTGCGCGGCAGCACAGCCGCGATGCCGCCCACGGGAGACAGGAGCCAGAACAGAGGTTGAAGAAGGAGCACGGCTGTTGGATTAACATCCAACGGTCCAACCGCTAGAATCATTTGTTGATTAAGTTGACAAAGCCGTGCGTACACGTCCGCATAGTAGACCCATAAGTCAGACACCAAATCTGATGGGTCCCAGCTGTCAACGGGATGAATAATTTTTTCGCAAAACAAGGAGGCACTTCCTTCCGTGCGAAGATACAGCCGGTGGGTCCCAGATGTCAGGTGGAGGAAACATTTTTTCAGCTTAATAAGGAGGAACTTTCCTTGCGTGCGACCATGGACCTCGTGGGTCCCAGCCATCAGGCTCTCCATGTACAGTCCTCTTCCGATGACTCTCGTTTGTTGACCACGCCGCACCGAGCGTAGCGAGGCGGTGGATGATGGCGAGGCCCCGGACGGGAACGACTCGGAGATGGGAAGACGCGGCAGTGGAGTCACAGATTGAGAGGAGGAGAAGGGTTATAACTGGTTCTATTGTGGCGTGGGGCTGTAGTCTATGGAGAATAACAGGAGGTGTCGAGGGGTGGAGGGATAGACTGGCCGACGGTAGGGTAGCGCTTCGCAGCGATGCGTGCTAAGCAGAGACGCTAGCCGCCGGAGGCCGGACCAGGCGGTCCCAGCAACGCTGGAGGAAGAAGACGAGAGATTGAAGGTGCATGCCGGCTGTTGGATATAAATCCAATGGCTGTGGATGACACAATCATTTGTTGACCAAGTTGACAACGCCCTACATAGGCTTCGACCTATTGGCCCACATGTCAGCCTGCAAAAATGTGGCATATATTTAACCCATGTTTTCTAGAATGTACAGTCCATTTGCTGGGCTGGGTGAACAAATAATTTCACGTCAATCAGGCCCATTTATATTTTCTAAGAAATCCCAGCCCATTTGCACTTCCCTGAAATACACGTATTAGGTGGGCTCGTTATATATATAATGTTATGTTAGAAGGAGCAATTAATATCAAAGAATAAACCGGAGAGACACATTATATATATATATAATTAACAAATTAGCGAGTTATTGCTCAAAATAAAATGAGCACGTTATTATTAAATCTATCCTTAAAATCTTCGCAAGCTTTTGTACGCAATCACCAGGATTTTCCTTGCCTGTGAGTCAAAAACAACCAGGATTTTCCTTGCTAACTTCCGTTAAACATTTAGTTTTATAAGTTAATAACACGTGGGTTGTTTTTATAATGTATATATAAGTGTCTATAAAATATACAATAATAGTAATAATATAAATATATATAATGTGGTTAGAAGGGAAAAAATAAATTGGACACATCATTACTTTTAAAAGAGACATGCGTTTTATACCCCACAGTAGGCATACTAACAAGTTCACACACAAATACAACAGAAAAGGTAAACATTCATATCAAACTCAGGTTCACAGGACACGTTCATATTCATAGCCAACATTCACTATCAACAACTCAAAAGATTCATATATACAGAAGCTCAGCATATCTATGCATCCAAATGATTGATAGATCACACGACAATATTGATACATAATTCACAAAAAGATTCAGATATACACATGTTCAGTATGTTTATGCATCCAAATGATTGAGATCACAGCCAATATGATCCATGGACGAACTTTAATTACCTAGGGTACAGACTGGTAAATGGTGTTCAATCGGAGGTACTTCTTGCTAAAATTAGTTCTTGTACGAGTAAACTTTCGAGTACATAAGAGGCAGCACAGACAATCCGAACTTTGCTTGTAGGTTTATCCTCAAATAGTGGCCTCGTGCCGAGGGAGGTTTGAGCAACTTGGCCACTACTTTCATCCAACTAGTTTACTAGCTCATCTTGGTCCTGTATCTCGCCAAAATTCTACATTGCAGACGAGAAAGGAGGTAGTTGAGAAAATGAACCACCCAATTTTTTGTGTAGTTCAACTGAAATGGAGCATCCTTGGCGTGCAGACTGATTAAGTGCCAGATGAATATACCCGTCAACCAAATTGTCTGGAATCTTTAGACTCCATGCCATATAGTTCGCTACCATATGTGCCGATAACCAAAAGGCACAAGTTGGGACCAAAGACTGGACTGCGTTTTTCTGGGCTATGCACCAAGCAATATTTTTGGCGTTCACTCTCCTAATACTTGGAGTTTGACAATTGGTTGACGCCGGTTGATACTCGAATGAATCTAGGCACTTCTTGTCAACATCGATGCTTGTCTGAGTGAACTTTGGAGTACATAGCAGCAGCATAAGTACCTGTCCATCTGATCATTTTGTGCAGTTCTACTGAAATCACCCGATGTAATGATTTTCCTGCGAGTTCAGGCTCCAAATTACTCCTTTATGTAATCGGCAAACAGTAGCACAATACCAAATTACCAATACATATGATAGGCACAATAATCAGGATAAAGACTAGTAGCAACCTGTGTGAGGTAGCATATCAATACTATTTCCTTTGACTGGAAGCCGAGATAAGCCAAGCGACTGACATCAAAGGAAGAAAGCAAGCGGAGATTAGCGACTGACAGGAAAGGACGGAAGCTGTCGAGGCAATGAAGCACCCAAAGTTTTTGTGCAGTTCCACCAAAATCGAGCATCCCTGTTGGCACATATATTGAGAGAGTGAGATTACTGTAATAGTGGGACTAGTTGATGAAACATACACTAACAAATAGAAGCACGCTCATTATCTTAATGGGTAAAGTTAGCAACATAGTAGTCTTGCTTAAAGAGTGGTATTAGTTTATTTAATCAGTGCCAATTAGCTCAACTCGACACTCAAAGCTTTGCCATTTATCATAGGTTGCAAAACTTTAACGTGCAAAGATAAAGGAGTTTCTCATGACAGTAGCACGATACAAATAGAGATGACAGCAAACTAATATGGATGAAGGCCTTAGGCCCGTACCAACCTGAGAAAAAAAGCTTATTCATGTAGTCCCATAAGAGATGATAAAGCACTCATTGGAATCACACAATAGTATATATTTTTGTGCACTTCAAATGTATGGTTGAAATCACTCTTGTTTACCAGTGCTGAGATTATATTGAAAGATTATCAAGAACTTCCAGCAGAGTTAAAGCACTGGCTAGGATACAGTTCATTGTATTGCCTTGTGTAGTTCCACTAAAATGTATGATTGGCACAACATGATCCCTGTTTGCACAAGTAGGAACAAGGTGAAACCTTCATTAGCTTAGTGAGAAAGGATAGGAAGACATTAGCATATTACTCAAACAGTAGCATCAAAGTCATGATGGACAATACACAAAACATTGCCTCATTGAACCAATGGCAATAAATTGATATGCAAAACAATAACACTATTATGTCATGACACTAATAATATTCCCTCCCTGCTCCACCACATGATTCACCTTCATAGACAAATATACACATGTACATGATTCAACATAGGGTCCTACTATAGATTTGTTTAACTCCAACGGGAAAATTAGGCAGTAATAAATTAGTGGTACTTAAGTACTCCTAATTAATTAAGTGAGACAACAGAAGTGGAAGGGCTCCCTGGAGGATCGTCTCACATGTAAGGTAGTCGTTGCCGGAGCCCTTGAATGGCCTCGACTGAGGCCTCTGGCTTCAGCAAGATCGCCTTGGCATTGTTTATTCTTCTTCTTCTTCCTCTTCATGCTCTGTTTCTCTTTCTTCTCACCAGTTGGTGAAACCAAGTACATGATTGACCTTCTAATTCAGAATTGGTTTTGTCAGTGAGGGAGTACAAGTGTACTAGTAAAAAACAACATTATTTTCTCATGGCAGTAGGAAAATAGAGATGAACACATGCATTAAATATCATTCTTACCTAAAGGAAGGTTATGGCGCCAATATGGATGATGAGGATTGGAACACAAATCTCCCTTTGTGCAGTTCCACCAAAATGAACCAACTGTTCCATTCTGACATTCCAGTTAAACAGCACAAAAATCACTTCTTTTAAGAAGAGTTTTGTGCAGTGCACCAAAAGGTCACAACAGCAACCAGGTGAATTGGATATCCCTGTTTGCACAAAAAGGCACAGAGGAAACAGTCAGAGTCTGAAACAATTACAGGCAAAAACATTTTGCTAAACTTGTCATGGATTATAACAGTGGCATGGCTTCATTTTTACTAGGGAAATTAGATTAAGAACAACTAAGGCTGCGTTCGGTTCACACGTTTGGTGCAGGATTTTCGTAGGAACACAATTCCTACGGTATTCTTTCCCTTCCAACCGTTCGGAACACGGGAAAGGTGAATAGTATTTCATAGGAAAGCTAGTCTGGTAGTACTGATTCCATAGGATTAGAAACATCCATGCGCTGCTCATTTTTTGGGCAGAAGCCCGAGGCAGGCACTCGCTGCCATGCGTTAGACAGATTGCTGTGCTGTGTTTGCCGGAATAAAAAAATCAACCTATGTGTGGTACGTGAGGTGAGGACAAGAGTAGTCACTGTGCAGCTGAATAAACAAATAACATCCCATACTGCCAAGCATGCTACTCTAAAAAAACAAATCTGTACATTCCGTAGTCCATCCGAACACATTCTCTTGAGAGTTTCCTCTGGTTCGCTGTTCCATAGTTTTATACCTACATTCCTTTCCTATTCCTCTATTTTCATCAAGACCTATGTTTTCCGCCCCTTTATTCCGAACGGAGCCTAAATATTTGGTATAAGGGAATGGGGCAGTGGGTGCACCAGCAGTCGAGCACCATGTATGTAAAGAGGGGCATAAAGTGGTGATTCATAGTTTGTTGCCCCGAGAAACAAACATTCAAGAAACATATCTGGGTTGGTCCCATTTTTGTTCACTCTAGCCACCTACTCCTATGTGTGGATAGCAAATCTAGTCCTGGTCATACCACTGTATACAGTGTTACCCCTATATTTCCCTTTTCGACCAAGAGACCGGTTGGATGACCAGTCTGTACTACTTTCACCCCCTTTCTTTCCTGTTTGTACCAAGTCCGATGTACATACTAAATTCCCCCACCCCCACTTTATTTCTTGTTTGAACCAAGTACTCCCTCTGTCCGGAATTACTTATCATCAAAATGGATGTGTCTAGAACTAAAATACATCTAGATACATCCATTTTGATGACAAGTATTTTCGGACGGAGGGAGTACAAGATTCGACTCCATGAAGTAGCTTTACCTCTAACAATAGAAAAAAATAGGTGACGTTGGACCATCCGATCAAGAGGGGCTGAGAGGTAGAAAATGATGCACATGCAGCGACGTAGCAAGCTGGGGAAGTAGAGCTAGGGCGGTTTTGAACGAAGATATACCTGAAGGTCGTCGGGATGTGGATAGGTGGGCGACGGGAGGCCGGATCCACCCACAAGCAACGACGAAGGGATCAGAGGACCTCCCGTGCCGGCGCTCAGCCAGAGATAACGGTGCGGCCGGCAGTGGGTCTCCTCCCTCGCTGTCGACGATGGCCTAAACGCTGCCCCTCCTTCCCTTCGTCGGTAGAGGGGGATACGTCCGGATCTGTAACCAGCGGTGAGGATAGAAAGCCAGTGTTTTTTGAAGGGAGAAAGACAGTGTTACTACCCCTATCTTGTTTAGATCTGGAGAGGATGAGAGTGTGTGAATAGAGCAACCCTAGCAAGCAAGCGCGGAGGCTCCAGCCTATATATACGTAGTGGGGTAGTTTTCCTTTTTCACTCCATCAAAACAATCGTTTAAAATTGTGTACTACTACATGCCAGGTCGCGGTTTTTTAGTTGTTGATTGTTTTTTGAGATATCTACCCACTTGTTCCAAGTGGTGTTACGGTGTGCCAGGTCGCACTTTGTATCGTTCAAGTCTGGTACTACAAGCCCCTCCATTAAATGAACAACCACCCCCTCGTAAAAAATGTGAACAAGCCCACGGCTAAAATTAGTGGAAACATGGGTTGCCCCAACATGCATTATTATTTATATTTTCTACTCCCCCCGTTCCTAAATATAGGTCTTTTTTATTAGCCACACCTAAGACAAGAATATTTTTCTTAACAGTGAACCCCACATGTCATAGACACAAAAATTGTGGCAAGATTCCCTTAGGCAAGCCAAAGTGTGTCTAACAATTTGAGCAACTCAGGTTAGGCAAGTGTGGCAAGTGTGGGAAAAATAATGTGGCAACATAAGACAAACATAGTCACAATCCAAACAGCCCCGTAATTTTTTGTGACATGCATGAAAATTTGGTTAGTTAAATTTGTAGTCAAAATTTGGCAAGGTGCATCAAATCAACACATGCAAGTATCAAAAGGAAAGTCACAACATGCATGCATGTGTTGTACTCCCTCTGTTTCCAAATATAAGTCTTTTTAGAGATTGTAACAAGTGACTACATACGAAGCAGAATATGTCGTACATACGAAGTAGCCCATTTGAAATGTGTAAAAAGACTTATATCGAGTGCAGTGCTTTGATGTGTCGCGTCAATTCGTACAAGACCGATAAATTTGATTACTACAACGCCCTCTCCCTCGCGGACTGAGCTCCGGTGCCTTAACTGCACCTGCCTTTGGCTGCATGACAGGAGGGCCAACCGCCTGTTGGGCCCACCTGTCATAGACGCAAAGGCAGGAGCAGTAAGTAGAAGCTTTCACTACACGCTATACCTCCCGCATGAGGTGGACGGACATGCAGCAGTGGATCCGATACTGTAGAAGTAGGAGTAACATCATTGTTCGTCTTCTCGAAGAGTCAAAGAGCCAAGCGCAACCCGAACATGGCAGTTGCGAACGCTCGCGTGGTGCGGTTCCTTGGAGCACGCATATACTAGCCATGCTCTTGCATGAGACAAAATTGCTATTGTTTAACAATTAAACTCCATTATCCATTGGTTGATACTCATTCTGCATAGGTCCATGCGCTTAGCACCGTTTCCTCCTGGGGTCACCAATGTTTATTTGCTAATTAATAGCATTGCATGCAATGAACTAGCCATTGCAAGTCATTAAAAGCATGCACACCTCTCATCTCTTATTGGTTGATATGTCAAGAAACAAGAAACAAGGTAGAAGTTAATGCACCGCGCCTAAGTGTTTTGGGACTATTTGGTTTTCGTAAGATGACTTACACACCTAGACGGAGGGAGTAGTAATGTAGTATAGCCCTGTAAACCGAAAAGGAGTATTTACCTTTCTAGAGATTTCAACAAGTGACTAGACTACACCGTGTGCAGTACTCCCTCCCTTCCGGTTTATAGGGCTCAATCTCAAATCTCATGAACCAAGGCATTTTACGATTGGAGGAATGTATCTCGTACTTTACAAAACTACCCTAATTAAACTCATGCATTAATTATGTAGTTCTCTTGTTTTCCTCTCCGCCTTGGTCGCGGTGCACAATATTGAGCACTCCTATATGACTAGCTGCTCTATCTACATGCGGGACATTTCAAAGCATCCGGGCCTGTGTGCCATCCACCAAATCACAGCGAGGTGCTACAGTCGGGACTCACCTATCACCCCGGTGTGGCCGTCATGACCCGTCATATCACAAAACCCACACCTTTACCAACAGTGGTAAGGTGGCCTCCAAGTTGGACTGGACGAAGCAACCATCATTTCACTGGAACGCTCTTTCAAGCCCTTTCTTCCCTTTCTTGAAGAAAACCTCACTCCAGGCTACTCACTTCTGCCATTTTTCTTCTGTACTGACGAAGGAAAGCAGG
Organism: Triticum dicoccoides; assembly: GCF_002162155.2. NCBI lineage: Eukaryota > Viridiplantae > Streptophyta > Magnoliopsida > Poales > Poaceae > Triticum > Triticum dicoccoides. Next base: position 178,922,662 of record NC_041391.1, read on the forward strand.
GCGAATCAGTTATGCTGCTATATTTTCATTCCAAGAATCTTCTTTTTGCGAAGCACCGACCGATCCTCACATCCTATTCTTTTCCCGTTTTCATTGCGATTGTGGTTTCCTTTCGATTGCTTTTTGTTTGTCAGTTCATTGATGGATCCTAGAGCACTAGGCAAAGAGTTGCCGACGGACAACCCACTGAAGACATCGATCTCCAGGAAGCGAGCACCGACCAACGAGTTGACCATGTTGGCGGGCCAACCCATGGAAACGAAGAACTCCAAGAAACAAGCACTGGCCAAAGAGTTGAGAATGTTGGCGGACGAACTCCTCAAAGAAAGTTGGAAGAACAGCAAGGGCCCCCTCGTGCCTACCCTAGGAACTCTGATTGCCACCTATGTGAGGCTCAAGACCGAGTTTGAGGAGATAGTCGCTGTTGAGAAGCAGTATTCCCCTGGCAAGGTGACGGCCCCCATCGAGGACGAGGAGATGGCCCCCTGAGGGATGAGATCCCCCGGTGAGCTGCACAAGGTAAAAAATAATGGCTTATTACCATAGTTGTGGTTTTTGATTATTTGCAATGTGCTTGCTAATATGTTAGGGTTGTGCAGGTGCCGGTGGACGTCCTTGATGATTTCGCTGTCGTGGCCCGTCCTGTTGGCATCGCCCCGGAGATCGGTTCCGATGCCGCTGTCCATCCTGTGGACATCGCCCCGGAGATTGATTCCGATGTCGCAGTCAGTCATGTGGACATCGCCCCAGAAATCGATTCCCATGCCGCTCTCCGTGCTGTGGTCATTGCCCGAGAGATCGATGACAAGAAATAGTTGGTCGCACTAATCCTTCAGGGTAGTTTGCATCGCCCTGTGTTTAAATGCCAGAACGATGCATGTTATCAAACCATCTTAGGGCTAGTGCACTGTCTTGTGTGGGCGGATCTTGTTACTTTTGTTTGATAGTGAATCATGCGATGAATCATGCGAACCCTCTCCGAGTTATGGAAACACATGTAAGTTTGAACTGTTTATCATATCAGTAGGGCTTGTTTGCTGATTCTTGATGTTAGTAGGCTAGCTACTGTGTGAGCTGTAGTACTTACAAAACACTCACCAAAGAGAAACGTTGGGGCTGATGAGCTCGTGGTACGCTTATACTTATCCCTCGTCGATCGACTAATAGCCCTAGCTCCTAAAATTGTAGGCTTAGCGATCGATCAGACAATAGTCGACTTACATTTCAGGCCTCATTTGGTTCATAGGGTAGGAAAATCGTAGCAAAAGTACAGAGAACGTGCAACACAAAATCATAGCAGTGCAGAGACGTACTCCCTCCTTTCCAAAATAGATGACCTAGGCGGGCTAGTTTGGCCTAGTGGGTTTTAGTGATATGACGTGGTACAGTGCCGTCTAGTCTTTGTGTGTGGTAGCAGTATTGCGGGTACAGTAAGTTTTCTTGAAGAAGCGAAATTCAACGAAGTCATGATGGTTCCTTCGTCCGAACAACTTACAGTGGGAAAGGTTGGGCCTGCGATATGACCGGGGTACACCAGGATAATTTTATGCATGGTAGGTGGACCAGGATGGTCGACGTCCCACATGTCGGCGAATGAAAGTATTCTTTCCTTTATAGAGGATGAGCAACGAATATTCATTGTTTATTTTTTATGAAAGCTATTGTCTCCACTGTTACTCCTTGACTTTGTCAATGCCTCTCTCTCCTCCACATAAGCGGGGACTACTTGCTATGCATGCGACGTGCAGCTGGCATCTTGAGGGGCCAGGGCGGTCCGAGCGAGCTCTGGAAGCGGTCCGGACTCCAGCATGGCCCACCTCACATCATCATCATATATTTCTTGGAGTCCGTGTGCGGCGGGCGGGCGATCTCTTCTTCCTCCCCCGTTTTTCTCTTCTTATCCGACACCTGCCGAGCAATTAGATTTTGGCTATCGACGGTTTATTCAATTACAGTCCCACATGTCAGTGAAATTGCAAGACAACGCGTGTCCCCTCTGGTGAGCGGCGTGCGAGCCGGACTGTCGGGGGTGCGACGCGTATGAGTCGTAAGTGTGTCGCCTTTTCCTTTAGAACTTGCGAAGCGTAACATTTTCGCGCGATCGATCGATAAAATGACGAGGGTGGTGCTTTCCCGCTCGTTAGGCGGGCTAATTCGAGTGATATGACGTGCTACAATGCCATCCACTTGCTCCATTTTTATGTAAGCAAGAGCTTACACTCTTACGCGGGAGGAGTGCGAAACACCGCGGATCTGATTTTGATCGAGGGATAACTGTTCCCTGCCAAATAATGGAGGATTGTTAGCGATTATAGCATGATAGTTAGGGCATCTCCAGTGCTGGCCCACAAATTTACATCGATATCTGTCCGAGGACACTGATGGATGCCATCTGGTGCTGCCCGCATACCTTTCGACAACTATATGAACTAATCGGAAGAAATTTGTGCAAACAAAGCAAATTTCAAATTAACTAGATGAAATTCATTACATTCCGAAAACTGTTCCTACAAACTGGACGGAATTCATTACATATTTCGCACAAACCGTACTAAAACCTACTGTAAACCTAATCTAAACGATCGCCGGCACCCGACCACCATGTCCGGCCATGAACCCTAGAAAGCCGGCCATTGCCTTTGCCTCCTCCTCATCCACCTCGATACCCTCCTCCTCCGGAGCACAAGGTTCTGAGGATTTCCGCCTCCACGTCGCCGTCAAGCGGCTAATCGGCCGCCGATGTTTACCCCACCAAGCTTGGCATCGACTGAGTGGAGTAGCGGTGGCCTTCCCGAGACCAGAGCAATGGTGACCTACTATGTACTACTCTTCCTCGCTGCCGGCTGCACCCGCGCACGCGCGCCGACTTCG
>NC_041391.1:178926082-178931420 GCF_002162155.2 Triticum dicoccoides
CTCCTTCGTTTGCTCATGCGACAGTATGTCGAAGAGAGCTTTGGAGCGCGCCTTGAGCGGAGCCGCCGATGTCCCTCGTCTGCTTCTGCGACAGTACGTCCAAGAGAGCTTCGGAGCGCCAGGAGGCCATGGTTGAAGTGGTGCCGACAGAAGGAAGGGACCGGAGGATAATAAGTGTGGGTTTTTGGCTATGGCTGGGAGCTGGGGCTCAAGTTAATATAGCAGGCGAATGGCAATGAGACGCGGCGGACAGATGGACAACTGGCGCCGGAGTAGGTTCGTCGGGCGTGAATGCGGACGCTGCTTCAGTGACTTAACTACTGATGCGTTTGGGTTACTGACATGTGGGCCCAATGGGCATCTGGCCCGCATGTCAGTGACACACCAATTGCACCTGGAGTTAAGTCCGGTGAATGGGACATTGACATTCTGGAGAGACGGTGACCGTTTCAGGCGGGAAGCGCGCGCTAGCGATGGAAGGGGTTTCGGTGTGCAGTGGCACTAAGATCGGTCGCTCACGATAGTACATACTCCGTACCATACTACCATAGTACCCTCTCTAGCTTAGGCTGTTTTATAGATTGTCATTGTGATGGACGATATACATGAGCAAGGCGGTCCGAGTATGACCGTTGGTGTTGAGCCAGGTGAATACATGCTCGGCGTTCGCGTAGGCCTCCATCAAACGTCTAAACAGTAATGTCAGGCACCGCCGGGGCGCGCAGGTGATGGGCTCGCCATTTGCATTGCGCCATGAGCAGGACTTTGATTTAGAGGGCGACGTGCATGCATTAGCATGCTTTGACAGCATGAGCGTGAGTGTCTAACACAAAGTATTTCATTTTCATTTGGCTGACGAGGGTGCGTTGCAGCGACGAGTCCGTGGTTTGATTCCCCACATACGCATAATTTTGGTTTTTACAATATTTCTTTCTCCATTGACAGGTAGGCCCGCGTAGATAGATAAAGAACACAAGCTGATGAGGCGCATGCGGACTGTTTGACTGGTCAGCCAGACAAATACAGAGCTATACGCTGAGCCAGTGACCGTATAATCACCATATCTCGTATACAATGATCAAAGTGAGCTATCAAGACAAGTTCGATGACCGCCAATGCATTTTACTCGGTAATAAATGACTAGGATTGAAGGGGAATCCAAATTTGCTTTGTCTTCTGTCCTTGAGCTCTTGACAAACCAATGCACTATACGGTTGTCCGGCCACTCCACCCCAGAGCTCTCACCAAGTGTCGTTCATGCCACCGCACCACACACTAACCGGTAAGGCAACGATGGCATCCCGCCGCGCCGAGTTCCTCATCGCCCACGACCGCACACAAAATGGTAGGGAAGCGATGGCATCCCGCCGTGCCGAGTTCATCGTGGCTCGCAACATCACAACTATGTGGGAGGAATTTGAAGATGCCAAGGCCGAATGGGCGGTAGAGCAAGAGGCGGCCAAAGCCGCATAGAGGAAGCGGAAAAGTCAGAAAGCACTCAAGAAAAGAGAGGCCCGCCGTCGCAAGAAAGAAAAGGACGCACGCACTGCTGCGGAGAGGTCGATGGAGATCCAAGCACGGTGGGGTGTCGCTGACAAAGCCGGGAAGGAGAACGACAGTGTTTGGCCAGCATGTGAGAAGTAGTAGTACTAGTAGTTAGTGTGTGTGTCTGTGTCTGAGTACGAGCATGTACCAGTACTACTAGTTACTACTATAGTTTTTAGTGCAAATTACCAGTACATTAGCCTAGACTAAATGAAAAAAATTCCTATCCTAAGCATCAAATGGCATCTCTTTCTCTATAGGAATTGAGATGCATGTCATCTCACTTCCTATGATTTTCATATTCCTATCCTATGAACGAAAGGAGGCCTCTGTTGGAGTAACTACTGTAGCTAGCAGTACTGCTGGTACAGTAGTTTTCTTCAAGAAGTGGAAGTCAATGAAGTCATGATGGTTCCTTCGTCCGAGCAACTTCAAAGTGGGAAGTTGGCCTCATTAGTCATTGTTACTGCGGCGCGACAACCTGGGTGACTCTCCCTTGGAGTTCTGCGTGCATGGCAAGTGGACCAGGATGGTCGACGTCCCACATGTTGGCGAAGGAAGTATTCTTTCCGATATCGAGGAGCAAGGAAACCGTGTGGTATAGTATCACTGCTGATTGGTTCACAAAAAAATGGTAATCACTACCGATTTATAATTATTTTTTATTTTTGATGAATGCTAGCGTTTCAACTCTTACGATGAAGGGTGCCAAACACGGCACATGCTGAATGTCCCACACGTCAGCGAAAGGAGTGGGACATGAACAGCGTGGTAGAGCCCAACGTAGAAAAACAGCATGGTAGAGCATCTCCACTTCTTCCACTTCTGGGTCGGAGACCACACGTAGTAGTACTTAGTGGTATGAACGATACAAAGTGCAACCTGGAGAGAAAGACACGTCTAGTTGGAAGGTCTCGGGGCATACACGTAAACAAATATAAAAGTTAATATGTGCCTCCAACTAATATAGTAGTAGTAGAGTACTTAGGCACGTACTCCATAACATCACCGTGCATTGCACGTACAACATTTAGTGGTAGTACGTAGTAAGAGACAAATGCCTCCCAAGAGTTCCCTTCTCGACCTACTTTTGGGTGTTTGGTAGAGTGTATGGAGGGTGCATGAGTCCACACTAGTTTAGCACAAATACACTAGAAGCATGCATGAAGAGAGCATGCATGAAGAGGGGTGTTGAGTTGAGCATGCATGAAGAGGGAACAACTATGATGAGACGAGAACACAATCAAACACACCCTATATGCCATGCATGTTCATACCATTTGTGCCTTTCTACTTCACTTACTGCGCTACATTACTCAGGTTCGTACGTCCACTCCTGGGTACATGTCCGTCTCGTAGTTCCAGTCCCACGTGTTCTTCATATAGATGGAATGATCCTTGCATAACATGTGCACCTTGATGCTAGATGTCTTGCGTGTTGGCAAAAGGATGAACAAAGCTCACGTAAAAAAATAGAGTGGAAGAATATAGATTCCGGGCGACCGAGAAGGAGCAAGGAACCTCGTGGTGGAGCGTCTGCACTCATAATATTTAATATTATTCAATGATATAAAATTAACCAATCATCTCCATAGTGGACTGGAAGAGTACGAAACATGGCAGCCCAGTGTAGTTACATCATACTAGTACATGGCTAACCCACGCTATCACCATATTTCTTGGCTTTCGTGCGACACCTATCTCTAGTAATCCAGCATCATGTATCGCTTCTCCCTCCTCGTCTCTATCAAAGTGCGGCGGGCTGGCGTTTCTGCCGTCTATTGAGGTCGGTTAACTATCACATGTTAGCGACATGCCAAGAGCATTCTAAAAAAATCCTTTCACATTCCATTTTCAAAAATAAAAAAATCCTTTCACGTATGAATTTGCCTGTATGCTTTGAGCAACTTGCATGTCCTACACTACTCCTGTTTGATACTCTAACTTAGCTAGAGGTTAGACTAACTCATGACTAACCCTGAACTAACTGTAGCCAAAGAGGTGTTTGGGTGATAGGGTTAGATTGACAATAAATGCACTTCATGGAGAGAGAAAAGTGATTTTTCAGTGGTCCCAATGAGAATTATCTCCAGTTAGCACCTCTTGGGTGGGATTTTTTTGGTGGGTTCGGTGCAACTTACTCCAATTTAAACCCTCATGCTTGGATACTTTAGGGCTATTTGAGCCCCAACTAGCTCAAACTAACTCTAACCCATGGATCCAAACAGGGCCTATGGCCAGTCTCGACGCGGAGCAGTCGCGTGCACCGGGAAGCGACGCTCTCTCGGTCGTCACGCCACTTCAAAGCCTGCGCCAGTGAGAGGCCGCCTCCGCTCTGGCCGGGCATTAATGCGGCATTGACGCTCCAGGGCGACACTGACCGTTTCATGCGGGAAGCGCGCGCTGGCAAGGGAGTATAGGTTTTGGACCGTTTCAGGTGTAGTACTGGTAGTTTGCAAAACTACTCAATTATTGCACTCAGTTTTCTAAGAAATTGTGGTAAAAAAGTTACTCCACAGCCCACTTCCCTTCTCCTTCCTCTTCCAACCCCGCACATGTCCGCGGGAAGCGACCGGTCAACCCCTATATAGGAGTGCTAGCACAAAAAGATGCATGCATGACCACTAAAATTTCCATATTAAAGTGCCGCTCCGGCGGGAGTATGGCGTATCTTGTTACCTTCGGCCGGCCCATGGCTACCGGGCGATGGCGACCAGAGAAGAAGCGGCGGGAGGGGAATGAATGCAGCTACTGTTTGGGTTCGCCTTCCGGCTTAAATAAATGCACAGCATCACATGTACCTGCGGGTGCGCAAATTGTAACATACGTGTCTGCTTAAGTGGGCGTCACGTAACTGGTGTGTGTGTGTGAGAGAGATTCTGAGAGACAGAGTGCGTGTGTGTGACTCTACTCTTCGAACATGTACTCAACCTTTTGCATCAGGATATAAGTATAATGGTATTTACTTTAGCTAGTTATTTACGTGGCCATGTTAACGTGGTTGTGTCATAAAAATGTCACTTCCTGCTCGTGATTTGCGTTATATAATTACAAGCAAGATTCTCGTGCATTGCACGGAACATGAATATGCATTTTTTTACAAAACACCTATTGTGATTGACCCATGCAGGAGTAATCCCATGTGTAAAAACTAATGATATCTTGAGAATTTTATCGAAAAACTGGTACCTCGAGAATGTCATCAAAAAAAAAATGAAAGATGAGAGATAAGGCGAGGAGGAGTGGAGCGTGGTGGTGACTGGTGGTCGGAATGGGCGGAGGCATGGGGATGGACGGCGCCGGCAGGCGGCAGCGGCCACCATGCATGCTAGATTGTTCCAGAGGCTTATTCCTTTTTTAATTGCTGAGCAATGAGGTTGCAGGAGATAATGATGTGGAGAGAGGTGTGGGTATCTTTTGTAAAATTATCATAGTTTGCTTTCTATTCGTCAGATATAGATCATACGGTCTGTATTACAACATGGCAGGCACACCATCATCGCCAACTCATTTTTTTATAAGGGTACAGATGATAAGTTTGCTGACTACTAAAGTAAAGTGGAATTTGTCCATGTTATGCAAGTTAATAAAGGTGATTGTTTATCATACTGGTAAGGTTGGATGAAGGGTGGTAGGAACAAATGCTCCGCCTAGAGCATGTCTATGTGAGATGGAGTCTTAGTGTGTGTGTGGGGTGTGTGTGTATGTGTGTGTGAGAGAGAGAGAGAGGAGAGAGAGAGATGGTAGTCTTAGTTTGTGTGTGTGCGTGAGAGAGAGAGAGAGAAATGGAGTC
>NC_041391.1:178932118-178961360 GCF_002162155.2 Triticum dicoccoides
CATCCAGGCGGAAGTTATGTGCACAAAAGAGGAGAACGATTCGATGTGGCGTTAGGATTGAGGGTAACTAACTACGTATGGAGACATAGAGACCTTGAACATGCATGTCTGAGAGGTATACATGTATACGTGGGATGTGTGCGTGCGCGCGCGCATGATCGAGATAAAAGAAAGAAGACATAAGTCATAAGATCAACGACATGGGAGAGACGGATCGATATGACAATATGCATGCATGTGAGAATGCAGGGAAGAAGGCCCGACAATTGAGCATGTGTTTTTGTCTTTAAGAGATAGTGGCGTGGGCTGGAGCATTCATCTATGGCGAGCAGAGGGAGTGAGGCGCAACAATTGTGCAAAAGAGATCAACCTATAAATGCATATGTATGGGGAGACAATATAGTGTGGGCGATAGGAAGCAAGACTCCGTGCGAGAAAGAAATGTTGACAGACAAACTACAGATAGATACACAGCTGGAGATGCTAGCTAGAGGGACATCTGCTAGTTTGGGTGTTGGAGATGACCGTCGGGTGGTTCAAAGGGTAAAGTTATATATGTGTGTGAGAGGGCACTTGACTGCATGTAGAGAGAAACATATGTAGTGTGCGTGATAGGAATCAAGAGTGAGGGCAAGAAAGAAGGTTGATGGAGAAACATATAAATAGAAATATAAAGATGCTAGCTTGTCTGCGTTAGAGATAGGAGTCGAGTGGATCCGAAGGCTGAGTTATGTGTGTGGGTGTGAGAGAGATAGAGAGAGGGTGCATGTCAGTCACATATAAACAAATATCAGAGAGAAATGAGATCCAGAGAGACGGAGTTTTGTGTCTGCGAGAGAGAAAGATATTTCACAATGAGAGTGATAGCTAGAGAGACATATGAGGGAACGCAAGATATCTCTAGGGAGAGAGGGTGTGTGTGAGCGACATACAAGAGAACAATGGAGAAATATGAGACCCTGGGAGACAGAGTTTGTGTTCGTGTGTGAGAAAGAGATATTGAAGAGGAAGAGTCGTAGGTTCTCATATCTAAGGAGCGAAAGACATCTCTGTATGAGTTGTGTGCAAGTGGCACACATGGGAATAGTAGAGAGAAATGAGACCCCGGGAGACAAAGTTTTGTGTTTGTGTGAGAGAAAGAGATTCCACATGGAGAATCATAGTTAGAGACATATAGCAGGGGGCGAGATATACTTAGAGAGAGATAGAGTGATGAAGGTCGAGGGAGAGAGTACCGTCAGTGTGTTATGAAGATAAAAGATCATCGTCGACATATAGGTAGCACGAGAGATACCTGAGAGGCAATGAACGCGTATAGGTCCAGAGAGATAGTCCTATATAAGCATGAGTGATAGCTATATGAGACGAATATAAGGATTAAAGGGGATTCAAATATTTAAACTGGAGATCACGACATCGATAATATCATAACGCAAATTGGTGTATCAAACATGCATATTCATTTGAATTTGGGCACACGTGTAATGTTATATAGTTTATACATATTTGTGATCCATAGATTCTTTAATTACAAACAATGCATGGTTTATATGCAATTAATGTCTAAACGGGATTACACTATATGTTGCGTGTGTGAAAGACATTATACATGTTTGAGAAGTAAAAAAAAACCACATGAAACACACATTAATTGGAGACAGTTAGCGAGGAATGCATACATTGGATTTCAACATAAACTGGTTTCAAATATTTGAACATCCAAATTGATGGATACAACCTTATGAATCTGAGATCATGCCATTTGTAAACCATATTTATGTATAAATGGTGCTGTGCTTTTGAAAGTATATATAAAAAACACATATTTATGTATAAAGCGGGGAAAGTCGCAGTAACTGCCCGAAACCAAAATCTGCGAGATGGAAATCACTACTGCCTATCCCTGCCACGCAAAGCCTATCTGCTGGATTTCTATAGGTTTCGATAGGGGTAGGTTTGCAATTTCACCCAAATGTGACGTAACCGCCTCTCACCTGGATTCATACACGGTAGGCGCCAAAACACAGTGTGTCCTCGGCCGAAATCGACTCCCTCCCTGATTCATATTCATACACGGTGGGCGCCAAAAACAAACTCTCGTCGGCAAATATTCGGTGTATGCGAGATTACCGTCCTATCCCCAACCGACTAATGTTGTTGTGATGTAGTAGAAATTTGAAACGGGGGCTAAGTTTGTAAATTTCCTCGCATTTGAGACAAGCGCGCCCTGAATACATGGTTCCCCCTTCCACTCTACCTCCCTTTTCCCCATTCATACTCTGTGTGCACCAAAACACCCTCTCCACCCCACCCTCCTCCGTTCGCCGCCGTCCGCCACCCCATCCACCGCCGTCCTCCTCCACCATGCTGGAGCTGTTACCCCGATGCTACCGTCCATTACAAGAGATCGACCTCTCTCATCCACGCCTTCGGACTGGGATCCTTGCATCCCGTCCTCTCGCTTCATCCCTGCCGTCGTCCACCTTGTCGGTGCCGCTCCAATGACTGTCTCGTCCACCGCGCCCCGCCACCACCGTCTACCCTCCTAGATCTGCTTCCACGCCGCCGACAGCCATCGCTACCGCAGCACCGTCAAATTCTCAACAGATGCGTACACGGTGCCGCACCAGAGGTGGTACTCTTTCGTATCTGCTCAACTTATTTATCACAGCAAGAAAATAGATCGCCACTTCTTTACTCTGATTTCTTGTCTTGGTTGCGAAGTTGCCTTTGTCCGGTTTGCACCTTCAGATCCGCGATGGCACGCTCAACACTATACTCCCAATGCTTATGGTTTTCCCCTTTTATATTCCACACTAGTTAAATCATAGTAGACTAAATTTCAAAGTTGGGTCAGTCGATTTTTCAGAGCTCGCCGGAGTTCGCCGGTGCAATCGAAGGGGCTCGGGTGGTTATGGGGCCTCGCCGAATGAAGAAAACTCGACGTGGGTGGGGGTTGGGGCGGGGATGGGGGTGGGGGTGGGGGTGGGGGAGGAACACAGGCGGTGGGGGCCGGTGGTTCGGCCGGCGACCCGTGCGGTGTTCTGTATGGGAAGAATCAGAGACGAGGAACAATAAGGGTTAGGAGACATAGGATCTTCATCCAACCGCCTGAAATGGTCGAGAGACAGCTGGGAGTTGCATTCTTAATGCGCTCTCGTTCATCATGTGTGGGCACTGCGCAACCAACATTTTATTATCCAAAATCTGCTTGCTCTTCTTTACCATGTTCCTCTTCCGTTCTTCTTTAATATGTACTCTCTCCGTTCCTAAATACAAGTCTTTGTATAGATTCCACCATGGACTACATATGGAGCAAAATGAGTGAATCTACACTCTAAAATGTATCTGGATACATCTATATGTGATCCATAGTGGAAATCTCTACCAAGACTTATATTTTGGAATGGAGGGAGTATGATAGTAGTACAGTATGTTCCTTGTACTGAAGATGAGCAGGGATATTTGCAGTGTAGAGGTCTATACGGTCGGTTGTGATGGACACTTTGAGCCTCTTTGATTTGTAGGATGTTGTAAACATAGGAATAGGATTTGTAGTGGCCTGCCCACTTGAATCCTATAAGAATAGGAAGGCAATGCGGGGAGCTGTGTCGCCTTTGAGAGTTACACTGATATTAAAAGTACCACACCTTCACTTGAAGAGAGCTGGTATCCGAAGCCTTTCTAGCCGTACCGGCAATACTAGCACATATATTCCAGCAAGTTCCACTTTGCTGATTTTACTCTGATTCTTACGGTTTTCCCCGTTATATCTACACTATGATATGTGTAGCTGCTTTGTGTTGCACTAGCAGCAGTCCACTCTTGAAGCTAAACACTGCAATGACTTACAAAATTGGCACCAATGCATTGAGTGCCATTCTGGATGCAATGAAACTCATACACTCCCCACCTGTTGACTCTTGTTCAGAATATGATCCTAATGACTCTTGTTCGAAATTGCCACATATAGAGGGACAACATGGAATTGCATTTCTTTGGGCGCTGTGATTCATCATGAGTGGGCAACCAACATTGTATGCAATGAAGCGGAACCTCAAGAATATGCTTCCTCTTCTGTTCTTTAACATGTTCCTCTTTGTTTATTCTGTATTTAGTACGTACAGTATGTTTCTTGTCAGGAAGGGGTGCAGGGACATCTGCAGTCAACAGCTGATAGAGTTGGCCTGTACGTGATTGATAGGCTTTCAATTACTAGCGGCGATACAACACCGTATTTTCAAGCCAGTTGCACTTTCCCGATTTATATATCGTGGTTATGGTGTACCCCTGTTATGTACACTATGATCTGTCTAGTTGCTGTGTGCTCTTGTTATCATGGTTTGGCAATAAACTCTCTATACAGTATATTATGAACCTATCATCTGCCAGCTATCCTTACTTTTGGAGCCTATTTTTTGTGTACTTGTGCCAGATTATATAATGCACGCACCATGTTACATCACACATGAGCTCTCTCATCAGAATCCAGTGATAGCACACAAGTGTTTACAAGGGCACCCCTATATTAGAATATCATCTGCATTACAAAGATAATCTCACAAATATTTATGTTTTCATGGTTCTCAGATATTATACGCAATTACAGTGAAGATCAGAATCTGCGCATCAAAAGAATATTGTGGAACACTTCAATGACTTACAAAATTGGCACCAAGGCATTGAGTGCCATTCTGGAAGCAATGAAACTCCTACGCTCCCCACCTGTTGGTTCTTGTTCAGAATATCACCCTAATGACTATTCTAACCTCGAGGAGTCAAAGGTAGATGGCCTATCATGTTCACCCATCAAGGTGTATGTTCTAATTTGGCAAGGTTTTATTGATTGCACGTATCTTGCATATGTTGTCTTGCATTTCTTCTACTTTGTTGCACCGCCATCTGCTTAGTTTACTCATCATATAACTCGAGATGTCATGCCCATCCATTATCAATACATATTACATCTGTCATCATACCATGTTTTTTCACTCAAATGTTGTTCTTGTGCATCATACATCAAAAAGGAAGAGGGTGATTGCCGAACCTGAAGGAGCACCGGCAAAGTCCTTGAAAAACATGGTGGTGCCGGAGAAATCAGACAGCGCCCCACTTATATTGGTTGTACAACCAGTGACACAAAACGTAGGACCGACTCTAGCACACTATACCCATACTTCACTGTCCACACCACTAGCCCCACCGCATAGGACCTGCACTCCAGCAAAATGTATACCGATTTCATTTGCCATAGCACCAGCCGTACCACAGAAAAATCCCACTCCAGCAAAAAGTACAGCAACTCCACCGGCCGAAGACCTATCCCAACTGCAGAGACGGCCAATTCCTGCAGATTGGAACCCCATTCCATTTATTCCCTGTTTAAAAGACAATGCTTTCAATATTTTAGGGACTACGTGCATATATTCCCATCATGGGAAGATTATAGTGAAGATAAACACCATTTTCACATCTTCCTGTCCAACTTACGTGTGAGTGCTATTATTCATGGTTATTATTTTCCTGTTTTCTGCTGATCGAACACATCAATGATTTACATTAGATTGTTGTAACTAGGCGAGGGTCAATCTGGATAGTCATGATGAGCAAAGCTTGCTTGTGCTTTTAAAAGAAGCATTGCAGTAGTATCGGTGTTACCTGAGGAAATCACACTTTGATGGCATGTGCCTTATGAATCTTTTTTGCAGGAAATCTGCTCAAAGAAGAATTTCGATTTGAAAAGAACGACAGGATATCGCAAATATGATGCCCGCTGCTTTGCTCTTGTTAGTACCTGTTGTCCTGTATCACTGTACTTGCATACATACCTGGTTCATTATGTGACAGCAGTATGCATGATAGCTTGCTTATCAATTGTTCGCTCCAAATTATCTGATCTGTATGAATGGTTACATTAGTGTAGAATATATCCAATGTCAATGAATTTTTTTAGCTCTACATTGTTCTTGTAAGTACATGTTGTCCTTTATCAGTGTGCTTATATTGACAGGTAGTTGTTCATGTACCATCACTCTGCAACTTATTTTCCTTTGCCCTCCATTTTCTACACATCAGATCTATATTTACTCTTACCATAAGGTTGGTACTAAAGAAGTTTAGCTGTGCATTGCTCTTGACTATGCCTTTTGCCTGTATCACTGCACATACATTTATAGCTACTTGGTTATGTAGCATCACTCTTCATCTTATCTTAAATATTCTCCATTTTTTCGTATATTATCACATCTATATTTACTCTTAACAAATGTAGAATAAAGGCAATGCTTATGAAGAAGATTCGGTGCTAAACTTCTTGAATTGCCCCCCCATCAGCATGGACAAGGGCTTTATAGAGCCTGTCTTCACCAGTAATGTAAGTTTGTCCTTCTCAAGCCTTCAAACTTTGTTGTGTATATTTGGTTAGGCATGACTACAACAGCTGTTTATTTTTGGTGTTTGCATCAAATTGCATGTTTAAAGTTTATTATGTAGTTCATAAACAAAAGTTTGTCCTTTCCAATTTAAGTTTTCAGTTGTACAACCAAGTTCCTTCTTCATACCATGTAAATTAAACTATACAGAGCAAGTGATCTTCTTTTGCACTGCATGTATGCTTCTATTCTTCATCCGTAATCCAGTAGTGTGGTGAACGTACCCACTACAGCACAATGTCATATTCTGCAATGTCTTAACTATGAACAATGTCATCTCATTCTCTATTATTTAAACTGTCTCTTTATTTGCCAATCTGAAATGGGATAAATTGACAGCACACTAACCATTGATACTTATGAGTTCTTGATTTGTAATCCAGTGGTGTCGTGAAGCTGTCAACTCCTCCACAATGTCATTTCCTGCCATGTCTTGACCTGAAAAATACCATATTGTGTTAATGCAATTTTAAACTGTGCCACTTTATTCGTCAGTAAGAAATGTGATGAATTGTCAGCACTGATACTTTTATGTGCAAAACCTGTCATCTGTCTGCTTGTTTATCTTTTAGAGTGAGGAAGATATAAGTGTTGAACAAGCGCAGTCTCATCATCTTGCTCAGGTGCTTGCGCTGCAGCTCGCCAGCAGGGCTAACCTTTCTTGAACTCTATTGAAGTGCTGTCGGTTTTGTATATTATTTTGTCGGCGTGTTTATTTGCACTGGTGGCGATCTTTGATGCCCAGTGTATGTAATCTGTTGTCTGCTTGTGCTTTATTATCATAGTGGCGAACTTTGATGCCCAGTGGATGTAATATGCCGTAATTTCTTTATTGTATAGTCTAGGTTTTTTCTTATTCACGATGCTGCAGTTATTTTACTGTATATATATCCTGTCTTCGCAGTAAACCGGCCAAACCGTAAAATTACGGTACATAATCGGGCCGTCATGCAATCATGATGTATGATCCGCATCATGGCCCCCGTTAAACTGGCCCACTAGTAGATTCGGGCCTTTAATAGGCCGAGTAACCCCCGACCCTCTTTTCGCAAGAAAACTCAATGTGCTTTTAGGAGCTTGAGAAGTAGGTTGGGCCTGAAATGTGCCGAATAGCTCACGGGCCGACAGCAGCCCGAAATGGACCCCGACCCATGATTGTGCGAATCAAATCATGGGCTTTTAATAGGCCAAAGTTGTCTCGGTCCTTGTTTGGCCCAGTCAGATATCGGCTGCGAGTAGGCCGGATGCAAACCGGGTCGTAGTTAGGCCCAACTATATGATGGGCTTTTAACAGGCCGAAATTAATATAGGGCCGAAATGTTAAACGGGCCCTTAACAGGCTGAAACTAATATCACACCGAATTACTAAATGGGCCTTTAGCAAGTGGGCCCAAAAGCATAGCGTCCAGTTAACGGGCCGAATCTGATATGGGCCATAATTGAGCCCAAAGCCTCTTAAAGGGCCGAACCTGATCTGGGCCGTGATTTGGCCCAGAAAGTGGGAGGCTTTTAACAAGCTGGATCTCATATGGGACATTATTAGGCCCAGAATGTGGCAGGCCATTAATGGACCGGATCAAATATGGGCCGACATTTGGCCCAAAACATGGCAGCCAGTTAATGGGCCGACCTACTAGGGTCCTCAAAATCTTGTGGGCCTATAACTGGGCCGGCCCATTAATGTCGGCGAAATCTCGTGGGCCTTTAGCTGGGCCGGCCCATTATGATCCGCAAGAATTTTGTGGGCCTTTACCTGGGTCGGCCCATTATGGCACACAAAAATCTTGTGGGCCTTTACCTGGGCCGACCCATTATGGCCTGTGAAATCTTGTGGGACTTTAGCTGGGCCAACCCATTATGGTCCGACATCAGCGGAGACTTGATCTTCGACAGATTGGAGCCCATGACAGGTACGCCGAATAGTCATGATGAGCATGACTTAGATCTGCCATCAGACGGTGTTCGGGAGATCACACCTGTGGTTGCCCCGGCTCTTAATCCGGAACAGATCGTGCCATCTGAGGATGGGTGGATGGACCCCGCCACGGAGGCCGCACACTCAGCGGCGATAGAGCCGAACACAGACTTCGCCTTCAATGAGGTCTGCGTCGTCGGGCCCCCGGGTTCGTCTTCGGCCGCAGGCTCCGAACCACGTAGATCCGTGCCCATCGAACCTGATTGGGCACCGATCATGGAGTTTACCTCCGCGGATATCTTTCAGCACTCGCACTTGGGTGATGTGCTAAATTCACTAATCTCTCTCCCTGTCAGGAGACTCTTGGCCGAACTATGCCCGGCTTGAGTGGGAAGCGGACGACAAAGAAATTCGTTCCCCACCCACCACCCACCTAATATCCACTATCGATGACTTAACCAACATGCTTGATTTCGACTCCGAAGACATCAACGGTATGGACGATGATGTAGGAGAAGAATAGGAACCACTGCCCACAGGGCGATGGACAGCCACCTCGTCATACGACATATATATGGTGGACACACCCAAAGGAAGCAATGGCGATGAGGCAACTGAGGATAACCCCCTTGAGAAACAATCTAAGCGCCGATGTAAGCGACGCCGCTCTAAGCCCCGCCATAGCAAAAATAGTAATACCGGCATAGGAGACAATAGCACTTCGGATAATGCTGAAGATGAAAACAATCCCGCCCAGCCAAGCGTCGAGTAAGCCGGACGGAAGGATGGGCAAGCTAGCCCTGATGAACAGGAAATGGATGGAGATTCGGAGGACGACAATTACATGCCTCTCTCTGAAGATGATGTGAGCCTCAGCGATGAAGAGTTTATCGTGATTGAGGACCCCGTCGAGCAGGAGCGCTTCAAGCGCCGGCTTATAGCCACTGCAAAAAGCCTGAAGAAAAAGCAGCAGCAGCTTCAAGCTGATCAAGATCTGCTAACTGATAGATGGACTGAGGTCCTGGCAGCCGAGGAATACGGACTCGAGCGCCTAACCAAAAGTTACCCAAAGCGCAGGTTGTTACCCCAACTCGAGGAGGAGGCACTAGAGCCTACACTACCAGCATAGGATGCGGCTGACCGGCCACCTCGTGGCCGAGACAAAGCGGCATATTAGCCCGAATACCAGCCTGCACCCTGTTCGCCAAACAAACAAAAACACGAAGGCCCGTGGCTACACACATGACGTGCGAGACAAATTGGAAAACAAAGTAGGACAATCAAGATCGATCTACGGATCACGGGGGCGTGCCCCAACACATGACGATGACCGTCACATTGGATATACTAAATACAAATCCGGCCGGGCCGAATACAACAGATCAGACTCATTTGAACTGTGTTGTGATGTATCCCGGCATAGAGGCGCCGCACACGCCCTATGCTTCACTCACGAAGTAATGGATCATGAATTCCCAAAAGGGTTTTAACCCATAAATATTAGATCATACGATGGCACAACAGACCCCACGGTATGGATAGAAGATTTCTTTCTCCACATTCACATGGCCTGCGGGGATGATCTTGAAAGTGCAACTATCCCTAGGTGGTTTTGGTAATTCATAAAAACATATAGCTCATTGAGCTAATGCTATTCCAAGACTATTATTTCAGGAAAGCTCAATGAATGGCATGGCATGGATGATGATAGTGGATCCCTCAAAATACTAAGGACAAAGGATTGGCTCAAGCTCAATTGCTCAAGACTCTTCATTTTATATTTTAGTGATCCAAGATCACATTGAGTCTATAGGAAAAGCCAATACTATCAAGGAGGGACGAGGTGTTGCTTAATGAGCCTCTTGCTTCATGTGCTTAGTGATATGCTCCAAAAACCCTCAGCTACTTTCTCACATCCACAAATGACCTAAACCCAAAGCCAAAATCGGTCACACTGATTCTTCCTATCCGGCGCCACCGATTTCAAATGTCATAGCCACTGCCACAAACCCTAGGCAAATCGGTTCTACCGATAGGGATCTCGGTCTCACCGAGATGGGATTGTAATCTCTCTGTTTCCCTTCGTAACGTTTCGGTCAAACCGAAGTGAGCGATCGGTCCCACCAAGATTGCAATGTAAACTCTCTGTTTCCCTTTTGTAACATTTCGGTCTCACTGAGAAGAGCAAATCGGTCCCACCGAGTTTATCCGAGAAAATCGGTCTCACTGAAAAGCTTATTACCAAAATCGGTCTCACCGAGTTTGTGTAATCGGTCTTACCGAGATTACGTTATGCCCTAACCCTAACCGAATCGGTCTCACCGAGTTGCATGTCAGTCCCACCGAAAATCACTAACGGTCACTAGGTTTACTAGATCGTTCCGACCGAGTCTGTTGAATCGGTCCCACCGAGTTTGGTAAATTGTGTGTAACGGTTAGATTTTGTGTGGAGGCTATATATACCCCTCCACCTCCTCTTCATTCGTGGAGAGAGCCATAAGACTAAACCTACACTTCCAATTTACCATTTCTGAGAAAGAACCACCTACTCATGTGTTGAGGCCAAGATATTCCATTCCTACCATATGAATCTTGATCTCTAGCCTTCCCCAAGTTGCTTTCCACTCAAATCTTCTTTCCACCAGATCCAAATCCTACGAGAGAGAGAGTTGAGTGTTGGGGAGACTATCATTTTAAGCACAAGAGCAAGGAGTTCATCATCAATGCACCATTTGTTACTTCTTGGAGAGTGGTGTCTCCTAGATTGGCTAGGTGTCACTTGGGAGCCTCCGACAAGATTGTGGAGTTGAACCAAGGAGTTTGTAAGGGCAAGGAGATCGCCTACTTCATGAAGATCTACCGCTAGTGAGGCAAGTCCTTCGTGGGCGACGACCATGGTGGGATAGACAAGGTTGCTTCTTCGTGGACCCTTCTTGGGTGGAGCCCTCCGTGGACTCGCGCAACCGTTACCCTTCGTGGGTTGAAGTCTCCATCAACGTGGATGTACGATAGCACCACCTATCAGAACCATGCCAAAAACATCCATGTCTCCAACTGCGTTTGAATCCTCCAAACCCTTCCCTTTACTTTCTTGCAAGTTGCATGCTTTAATTTCAGCTGCCTATATACTCTTTGCATGCTTGCTTGAATAGTGTGATGATTGCTTGATTGGTCCTAAGATAACTAAAATCTGCCAAACTCTAAAATTGGGAAAAGGTTAAGTTTTTAATTGGTCAAGTAGTCTAATCACCCCCCTCTAGACATACTTCAAGGTCCTACAAGTGGTATCAGAGCTTTGGTCTCCATTTGCTTTGATTTCCATAGCTTTTGGTGATCATAGCCTTGGTTTCACAACCTAGGAGAGTATGGCGTCTAGCGAGGGAAATTATCACCGTAGAGGTCCTTACTTTGATGGTACTAATTTTGCTAGTTGGAAGCATAAGATGAAAATGCCTATTCTTGTACATAACCCCGCCATTTGGGCTATT
Source organism: Triticum dicoccoides (assembly GCF_002162155.2). Taxonomy (NCBI): domain Eukaryota; kingdom Viridiplantae; phylum Streptophyta; class Magnoliopsida; order Poales; family Poaceae; genus Triticum; species Triticum dicoccoides. The sequence continues at coordinate 178,943,953 of NC_041391.1, forward strand.
ATTTGTATTGGCTTGCAAGGTGAATTCTTTGATGGGAGAGAGCCTAACCGTGAAGCTAATGCGGAAGAGTTGAAGATGCTGCAATACAACACTCAAGCTTGTGATATCATCTTCAATGGATTGTGCCCCGAAGTATTCAACAAAATCATCCATCTTGAGAGTGCAAAAGAAATTTGGGACACTTTGATTGATATGCACGAAGGTACCGAATCCGTCAAGGAATCCAAGTTGGATGTGCTCCAAAGTCAGCTTGACAAGTTCAAAATGAAGGATGGTGAAGGTGTCGCTGAAATGTACTCTAGGCTTGCTCTTATTACAAATGAGATTGCCGACTTAGGGAGTGAAGAGATGACCGACAGATTCACCATCAAGAAGATCCTAAGAGCATTGGATGGAAAGTATGATACCGTGTGCACATTGATCCAAATGATGCCAAACTACAAAGATGTCAAGCCAACGGAAGTCATTGGAAGGATTGTTGCTCATGAGATGTCACTCAAGGATAAGGAGGAACTTCACAACAAGTCAAGTGGTGCTTACAAAGCCTCAAGTGAAGCCCCCACATCATCAAGTGAGAAACAAACCTTCAATGAAGAATTGAGCTTAATGGTGAAGAACTTCAACAAATTCTACAAGAGTAGAAGCAAAGAGAGAAGCTCCAAGTCAAGGTCTTACCATGACAAAAGATCTTCTAGTCGAGAGCGCAATTGCTACAATTGTGGGAGGCCTGGACACTATTCCAATGAGTGTACGACACCCTACAAAAGAAGAGAAGACTCTCCAAAAAGAAGAAGCAAAAGAGAAGAATCACCACCAAGAGAGAGGAGGAGTAGAGATGATCGTTATGAACGAAGAACCTCACGGAGAAGCAAAGATTCGGAAAGGAAGGACAAGTCATCAAGGAGCTACACAAAATGAAGACATCAAGCTCATGTTAGTGAATGGGTTTCCGGCTCCGACTCCGACAAACACTCCGAGAGAAGCTATCACTCCGACTCCGAATATACTCAAGATGAAGGTGTTGCCGGTCTAGCACTTGTGTCAACCAACTCCTACAACATATTTGATTCACCAAATGAAGGAATTGGAAGATGCTTCATGGCCAAAGGTCCAAAGGTAACACATCCTGAGTATGTTGATTTCAATAGTGATGAAGATGACTTGCTTGTGGATGATGATTTACTTGTTGACAACTCTAGTGATGGATACTATGATGAAACGTCAATTAATCATGCTAAACAAGATAAAATGAATGACAATGATAAGTAGAATATTGAGCTTCTAACTAAATAACTAAACACTCTTAAGTTAGCTCATGAAACTATCATCGAAAATCATCGAGAACTTTTAAGGGCTCATGAGAAGTTATGCTTTGAAAAGCTCAATCTTGAGCAAGAGCATGAGTTCTTAAAAGCAATCAATGATGATCTCCATAAGAAAAGTTCTTCTTACATTGCCAAGCGTTTACTCCTATCTACTTACATGCCTCAAGTCAAGTCTAGTAACAAGTACAAGAAAGATACTTCCTCTAGTAGTAACAATAATAATGTCAAATCCAATATTGTTGCTTCTAGTAGTTCTCTTGATTCCACTGATGATTCTCTTAGCCAAGTTACACTTGAGCAAGAAAATAGCTTATTGAAGGGAATTATAGAGAAAGGTGTTTACAAGAGCCTTGCTGGGAGTAAGAAATTCGAGGAAATTGTACGCAAGCAAGGAAGGCACCGGAAGAATCAAGGTGTTGGTTTTGAACGAAAGTGCAATGCCAATGGAGTTGAGTGGGAAGAAGATCAATACCCCAAGACAAAGTTTGTTCCTCAACAAGAGAAGTATGATCCTACTTACTTCAAGGGAACACAAGCTCAAGATGATCTTCCACCACAAGACCACAAGAACAAAGGCAAGGACAAGCTTCAAGAAGAGATTGATGCATTTGAAGAAGCACCTAAGGTCTAGGTCAAGTGGATTCCCAAGACTACGTCAAGTTCTACTTCATCAAGTACAACTACAACTCTGAGGATTCCCATCAAGATGATGTGGATCCCGAAGAAGAAGAACTAGAGAGTTCTTGAGGGTGACTCCGCCAACATTCTTCACTCATATTATTAAGGCAAGGACAAGTGCAATCAACTTCCACATCTTGCACTAGTTCAAGGAGTCACAAACCCTCATGTTGGTAAGGCAAGGAACAAGGTAACCTAATGTTTTCATGGACATCATCTTGTATGTGCATCACTCTATGTCTATGGATATTCTTGTTTGTTCCTTGTGGGACTAACCCATGTAGGTATGTTGAAAGTGCAACTCACTCCAACGGATTGCTCCAAATGATCTACATCAACATTGATCATCCACATCTTCAACACCTACATGAAGTCATCATCGACAAAACCCAAGGTTAGTTCATCCCTCTAAAAGGGGAGCTTAACTCTAAGACTTGAGTCAAAGCAACTCTAATGGTGTGAACACATCAATGCATTATGTAAAAGTGGTAACCCCACTTGGGCTTAAACGATGAGTATGACCTATGATCAAATGTTTATCATTTGACTCCTAAGTCAATATACTCATATATAGATGACCTAGTCATCGCCAAATTGTTTGATAGATGCTAGAATTGGTTGTGCATGCTTTGCCACGTATTTCATTTGCCATCTTATTGTGTGAGCATGTTAATGCATATTTTACTCATTCAAGGACATCCACTTGTTGTTTTGATTGTTTGGTTCTTCCTTCTTTTGGCCAAGTGGATGGACAAGAATGCCTAAGAACATTCTCTAGCTATCTATGCTCTTCTCGTCTCAAACTCTATTCATGCTACATCACAAAATTAGATCAAGTGAGATTCGGACCACTCTGTGTGAGGAGCACTCGGAGTCCCCGATTCGTCACAGACTTAAACTTCCAAAACTTCTTTGTGATTCTCGGTCTGACCGATTCCTCCATTTCGGTCCCACCGAGATCACTAAGTCGATCTAGGTTTTCAATCTCGGTGCAACCGATTTGAACTTTTCGGTCACACCGAGTTGCTGTAACTGAACACAGTTATGCATCTCGGTGCCACCGAGTTGTTCCACTCGGTCACACCGACAGGGTCGGGCTATATATAGTCACGGGCAAAAATTTGGAAACTTCTCCGAACGCCTTCGCCTGCGCAATAGCTCGCTCTGCCTCCAAGGTCTCCGGATCGTCTCCTCGTCGCCAGCCACCTCCTGTCGCTGGTCTCCGCCACCGTCAATGGAATTCAACCTCGCCGTTGCCGCCGTAGCGAGTTCATTGCCAAGCTAGGGTATGGACTTGATCACTGTGCTATCCTCGTCCGATTCCTAGCACATTGTGTTCTTATTGATTCTTGCCATGATTGAAACACTCCTATCCAGTCAATGCAATCCGTAGATTAGATGAGATTTGAAAATTTAGGGTTAGGTTTCTGCCGAAACCATCTCGGACCCACCGAGTTGAAAAACTCGGTCCCATCAATTTGGCTTATGCCATTGCACTAGTAACTCTCGTTTTGACCGAGAATTGCTAATCGGTGCGACCGATTTTAGGACTTTGTGAAACCCTAGCAGTCTCGGTGCCAGCGAACCATGACTCGGTCCAACCGAGTTCATCAGTTTAGGTTCCAAAACTGCTTCGGTATCACCGAGTTTGAAAATCGGTTGATCTGAAATGCTTTCTGTGGAAAACTAAAACTGAATTTTGGAATCATTCTTTTGCAAAAATCTCTGCATTTTCTGATGCTCATCCACTCCATCTCATCTATAACTTTTCACAGGGTCAGCAGTCAGAGTTTGCAGCATGTCAGACCAGAGTGACAGTCAGAACAGGTCATAAGGGCTGATGCAAATGAGTGAGGGCACTAGTCCCTCCAGCACTTCAGATGAAGGCAGTAGCAGCAACTTGGTTACTTGATAGCATCAACACTGAGGATTGAGAAGGGGTTGGCCACCTTAACTCAGAATCAGGAGAGCTTGGAAAGAATCATGGAACAAAAATTCTATGATCTTGATGTCAAGGTAACTAAGATATAGTCAGTTGTGGAGCAGCTGCAGGATGACATGCAGGAGAGGAAGGGCAAGACTACCACTAATGTATTTGCCAGTGCCAGACACTAGAGCTACATCATCTGCACTAGCCACAGCTCCTACAGGTCTAGTGCAACCAGCTCCAGCACCAACTCCTCCAGCTCCCTCTACATCAACTGAAGCCTTCGTCCAAGGATCCATCTCTACACCACCAACTGAAGATCAAGCCTGAGAGTCGATCTAGCACTATGCATTTTCTATGAACTTTTTGGTAACTTGTTGCCAAAGGGGGAGAAAAATGTATAGATCATAGGCTTCGAGAGAGAGAGTGTGTTGCTTTTGTTCTCTCTTGCTTTGGTGGTTTAAAACTTGTTTGCTTTTGATTGCTTGAGATACTATGCTATTCTTGTGAGACATTGATGATCATGTGTTTGATCATAAGCTACACTTATGCATGTTTGATGGTATTATCTTATCTATCCTATGTGATCATTCACTTTGCTTGGTGATGAGTGCATGTATTCAATCTTTATCATTTTGAGCGCTCCACCAAGATGTATGTGACATGGAAGAGTAACCCATGAGCTTAATTCCTTGTGCATTCGCAGTCCAAAGCAAATCTTAAACTATGCACAAATTTAGGGGGAGCTCTTGATCATCACATACTTCTCAAAGCGACAATGTTTTTCAACCTTATTATCATTTGTCGAAGCTTTGATCTATATGTTGTCATCAATTACCAAAAAGGGGGAGATTGAAAGTGCAACTATCCCTAGGTGGTTTTGGTAATTCATAACAACATATAGCTCATTGAGCTAATGCTATCCCAAGACTATTATTTCAGGAAAGCTCAATGAATGGCATGGCATGGATGATGAAAGTGGATCCCTCAAAATACTAAGGACAAAGGATTGGCTCAAGCTCAATTGCTCAAGACTCTTCATTTTATATTTTAGTGATCCAAGATCACATTGAGTCTATAGGAAAAGCCAATACTATCAAGGAGGGATGAGGTGTTGCTTAATGAGCCTCTTGCTTCATGTGCTTAGTGATATGCTCCAAAAACCCTCAGCTACTTTCTCACATCCACAAATGACCTAAACCCAAAGCCAAAATCGGTCACACCAATTCTTCCTATCCGGCGCCACCGATTTCAAATGTCATAGCCACTGCCACAAACCCTAGGCAAATCGGTTCTACCGATAGGGATCTCGGTCTCACCGAGATGGGATTGTAATCTCTCTGTTTTCCTTCATAATGTTTCGGTCAAACCGAAGTGAGCGATCGGTCCCACCAAGATTGCAATGTAAACTCTCTGTTTCCCTTTTGTAACATTTCGGTCTCATCGAAAAGAGCAAATCGGTCCCACCGAGTTTACCTGACCAACTCTCTGGAAAGCTTATTACCAAAATCGGTCTCACCGAGTTTGTGTAATCGGTCTTACCGAGATTACGTTATGCCCTAACCCTAACCGAATCGGTCTCACCGAGTTGCATGTCAGTCCCACCGAAAATCACTAACGGTCACTAGGTTTACTAAATCGTTCCGACCGAGTCTGTTGAATCGGTCCCACCGAGTTTGGTAAATTGTGTGTAACGGTTAGATTTTGTGTGGAGGCTATATATACCCCTCCACCTCCTTTTCATTTGTTGAGAGAGCCATCAGACTAAACCTACACTTCCAACTTACCATTTCTGAGAAAGAACCACCTACTCATGTGTTGAGGCCAAGATATTCCATTCCTACCATATGAATCTTGATGTCTAGCCTTCCCCAAGTTGTTTTCCACTCAAATCTTCTTTCCACCAGATCCAAATCCTATGAGAGAGAGTTGAGTGTTGGGGAGACTATCATTTGAAGCACAAGAGCAAGGAGTTCATCATCAACGCACCATTTGTTACTTCTTGGAGAGTGGTGTCTCCTAGATTGGCTAGGTGTCACTTGGGAGCCTCCGACAAGATTGTGGAGTTGAACCAAGGAGTTTGTAAGGGCAAGGAGATCGCCTACTTCGTGAAGATCTACCGCTAGTGAGGCAAGTCCTTCGTGGGCGACGGCCATGGTGGGATAGACAAGGTTGCTTCTTCGTGGACCCTTCTTGTGTGGAGCCCTCCGTGGACTCGTGCAACCATTACCCTTCGTGGGTTGAAGTCTCCATCAACGTGGATGTATGATAGCACCACCTATCGGAACCACGCCAAAAACATCCATGTCTCCAACTGCGTTTGAATCCTCCGAACCCTTCCCTTTACTTTCTTGCAAGTTGCATGCTTTAATTTCCGCTGCCTATATACTCTTTGCATGCTTGCTTGAATAGTGTGATGATTGCTTGATTTGTCCTAAGATAACTAAAATCTGCCAAACTCTAAAATTGGGAAAAGGTTAAGTTTTTAATTGGTCAAGTAGTCTAATCACCCCCCCCCCTCTAGACATACTTCAAGGTCCTACTGATCTACACGCCATCAAGTACCTCGCACTAAAACTCAAGGGACCGGCTCGGCATTGGCTGAATAGTTTGCCGGCAAACTCCATTGGAAGTTGGGAGAACCTGGTAGACGCATTCTTGGATAACTTCCATGGCACTTATGTGCGACCACCAGATGCTGATGATTTAAGTTACATAACCCAACAGCTCGGAGAGTCAGCCAGGAAATTCTGGACTCGGTTCCTAACTAAAAAGAACCAAATTGTCGACTGTCCGGATGCCGAAGCCCTAGCGGCCTTTAAGCACAACATCTGTGATGAGTGGCTTGCCCGACATCTCAACCAAGAAAAGCCGAAGTCCATGGCAGCCCTCACAAGACTCATGACACGCTTTTGTGCGGGCGAGGATAGCTGGTTGGCTCGTAGCAACAACACAATAAGCAATCCTGGCACATCAGAGGCTAGAGATAGCAATGGCAAGCCCCGACACAACAAACACAAGCGTCGCAACAATGGTGATAACGCCGAAGACACATCCGTCAATGCCGCATTCAGTGGCTCTAAGTCCGGTCAGCGGAAAAAGCCATTCAAAAAGAACAATATGGGCCCGTCCAGTCTGGACCGCATACTCGACCGTCCATGCCAAATTCATGGCACCCCAGGAACACCAGCCAATCATACCAATAGAGAATGCTAGGTCTTAAAACAAGCAGGCAAGTCAGGTGTAGAAAACAAGGAGAAGGGGTCTCAAAGCGATGACGACGACAAGGAGCCCCGATCACCGAACACAGGAGGGCAAAAGAAATTTCCCCCACAAATCAAAATGGTGAACATGATAAACGCCACCCACATTCCCAAGCTGGAACGGATGTGCACTCTTAGGGATGTCGACTTAACAGAGCCAGTCGCCCCACAATATAAACTATGGCCGATCACCTTCGACCATATGGATCGACCGGCCAATACCAATCAGGGCAATTCAGACGCACTAGTCCTTGACCCAATAATTGACGGGTTCCACCTCACACGAGTCCTTATGGACGGAGGTAGTAGTCTAAACCTGCTGTATCAGGACATAGTGTGCAAGATGGGTATTGATCTTTTGATAATCAAACCCACTAAAACCACCTTAAAAGGTGTTATACTAGGTGTGGAGGCCCGTTGTATAGGCTCCATCACTCTGGAAGTAGTCTTCGGATCACCGGACAATTACCGTATCGAAGAGTTAATCTTCGACATCGTCCCTTTTCGCAGTAATCATTATGCACTGCTCAGACGAACCGCGTTTGCTCAATTCAACGCGGTGCTACATTACGCCCACCATAAGCTCAAGATGCCCGGTCCGCGCGGCGTCATAACAGTTAATGGCAAGGCCGAACTCCCCCTCTGTGCCGAAGGGTATACCGCCGCCTTTTAACAGCAGAAGCAATGAGTGGCATCTTTCAATTGAACCTCGAGTCGACGGCCAAGCTCCCGGACACCGTCAAGGGAGTCCAAACTACTTCACGATAGGATAGCCCGGCTCGTCCGGAGCTCAATTGAGACACTCTGGCAGTAAACGGAGGCATAGCTAGGATAGGCCATACAATGCGGCTTAACTGCTCCGTGGCACACAAATATCTTTTTGCACTTTCTTTGCAGGTCCACTTTTGCGTAGGCCAGGACTGGCGACATGGAAACAACTCGAATGCGTAAGGGAATCCTTAGATATTCCCCTTGATGACCATCCGATTACACTCCGGATCCGCACACAGCCTCCTCCCGCCTGATCTCAGCAGGTTCCAAAGTCATATTTCTTTTTATCACATTACTTGTATTCGTACGCATCGATGTGTTATTCAATTACAACATGTGGTTTTATATGACGCTTATCTGCTGTTGTTTCTTATTGACACTCTTTGTCAAATGGCATCCATACACCGTGATATGCCTTAATATGCCAGGGGCTTCATTGTACCCATAATACGACAATAAAGTCTGAACACCTTCGCGGTCGTTCGACACCCCGAACTTATAGCATTATATGCATCAACTCCGAATCATGTCTTGGGTCAATAGTTGGGTTTGCCCGGCTCCCATGTTTTGCTACCTTACGTTCCGCTATATCGGCTAAGGCGGCACAGGGAGAACTACTACGATTGTGTCCCGGTTCTTCCTGACGAGTGCCTCAGTAGAGAAAGCTGAAAACTAAATGTCATGATATGGCGAGAGCTGGTTAGTTGTTCGAGAGGTTGTAAAATCTTTAAGGATTTCTTCCGCATTATGCCATAACTAATGCAGTGTGCGATGGATCGGCTTTTCTTCCGATCAGGTGCTTATAGAGCCCCTTGTGCGGTCTTCCGAACACCAGGGGCTACACCTACCTTCCTTTTGTCAAAGTCCTATGGCTAAGTGAGAGTGATAAAGCCTTACACTCCGATTTCCTGGTTCGTTGCGCTGAACACCTCCTTTAAAGACCCAAAACTGGGATAAAGAGTGCTCATGTTTATCCTGAACACCCCCGTACTTCCTAAGTGGGGGCAGAAGCCGACGACTGGCCAACTCTCAGGATTAATATATAAAACGGCCGCACAGGAGGAAATTTTTTCAAATAACAGGAAGTAAGTAATAGAAATGACCTTATTCAACATTACAAAGGACAACATGACTGTTTTCATGGAAATATAATGTCCTTGGTGCATTGCTCCGCTGCAAGGCGGGATCCTTTTAGGACACTATCATAATATAACTCAGGCTTGCGGTGCTCCTTCCCCTCCGGCGGTCCCTTGGACATCAGTTTTTCAGCATCCATCTTCCCCCAGTGCACCTTTGCGCGGGCGAAGGCCATTCGCGCACCCTCCATACAGACTGACCACTTGATGACTTCGAGTCGAGGGCAGGCACTCACAAGTCGCTTCACGAGCCCGAAGTAGCTGCTTGGAATCGGCTCGGTGGGCCATAGCTGGATAATTAAATCCTTCATGACTAGTTCGGCCGCCTTATGCAGTTCGATCAGCTGTTTCAGCTGATCGGCAAATGGCACTGGATAATTTGGCGCCAGATATTGCGACCAGAAGAGCTTTTTTGCAGTGCTCCTTTCTTCAGCTCGGTAGAATTGGGCGGCATCAGATATGCTGCATGGCAGCTCCACAAATACCCCTGGAGGAATCCGAATTCAAATTAGTAATCGTGATTTTCTCCCTTCAAATACCTGCTTTGCATAGAAAAAGCCTTACCAACCGCGATCTTCCTCGCATCCTGGATTTCCTTTAGGGTGCCTTGGGCTTCCCCCCGGGCATCATAGGCGGCTTGGCGAGCTTGGGAGAGTTTGGAGTCTTTCCCCGTTAAACTCTACTCCAAGGTCTCGCATTTCTCCACGGCCTCTTGAAGATCTTGCTCAGCTTCAATAACCCTGACCTCGTGCTTTTCGCAAAGAGCCTGCTCTGCGCCTGCCTTCTTCTCGGCTTTGGCCATAGCCTTCTTAAGAGCCTCAATTTTGGCCGGCGCCCCTGGAGCACATCATATTAATATTTTCATACTAACTTATTCATTCGCGCTGACTGCGAACAAGGTTTTTGCATACCTTGGTTATCCTCCAACTGCTTCTTCACTCGGCCGAGTTCTTCTTCGGCCCGCTCCAGACTCTGCTTTAGTCCGGAGACTTCCACAATATGAGAGGCGGCAGTCGATACAAATGCCTGCTTATAAAAAAAGAAGGAGCGAGAGATGCCATAAAGTGAGTCTCCTGCGAACATATATTTGATCCTCTTTCCGGTTCCTTCTTTCACCGAATAGTGTATCAGGGGCTACTACCTATACTATGACACTCTTCGAAACCTCACAAAACATACCTCAAAGCCCTTTATAAGGCTGATGCAGGCTTCATTCAGTCCACTCTCATCGGACTGAATCTTCTCAATCACCGTACCCATAAGGGCACGGTGTTCTTCAATGATGGAGGCTCTCTTCAGCGCCGCCGATAAAGTATCCGGCACCTCTGGTTGTACAGAGGTTGCCGGTGGAACAGGCGCACCCCCTCCAACCGAGAGAGGCTGCCTGCCTGATTCTGGAGCCATATAGGTCTCCGTAATTGTGTCTGGCTGGGGGCCGAATTCGAGATAGCCCCCACCATCGACGTCCATGGGAGCCTTTTCTTCCGTGCGTCCGGCCACTGAAGTTCAACCTCCTTGGCCCGGGTCCCTCTGGGACGATACCTCGGTGTCATTCACATGTTTTGGGTAAGGGGCCCTCGGGGGTGTCCCGCTGTCCATAGCATCCCAGCCCAGTAAATCCTCCGATGAGGATTGTTTGGTGCGGGACCTCGCCGGACTGCAAAAAAGTATGGCTCAATGATTAAAGCGTCATGCCATGGTGAGTCTGGACGGGCAAACATGTTCGGATTTTATACTCACGAGTTCACCAGGGGCTGGGCCCTGGGATCCCACTCCGGGCTGCTATCGGCAGCGGCGGTGAACTCCTCCGGAAGGGAAGTTTTCCCCTTCTTAGGCGACTCGGCCTCCAAAGATGTGGAGGCCGCCCTTTTCTTTCTTCCCGTCACTGGGGATTGGTCTTCCTCCTCTTCCTCGTCCTCTCCGGAGGAAGAGCGGGCATCGGAATCTTCGGATATTGTGTCCGAAGTGCCACGGCGACGAAGGCCGCCCCTGGTATTTTTGCCTCCTTCTTGGCCTTCTTCTTCGGTGCCTTGTAAGGCGCCGGGACCAGCATCTTCGTCAGAAGTGGGCCGGCTGGTTCTTCCGGCAGTGGGGACGGATAGTAGATCCGCCCCGCCTTCTTCGTCCAGCCCTAGGAGAGTTGTGGAAAACACATTAAGCATTTCCCTTGGGTTATGCGAATAAAACATATGACTTGCCAACATATAATGACTTGCCGAACTTGCAGGGTGGGACAATTGGTACCCGTGGTCCTCGGCTAAGTTCGGCCATGATTTGCCGGACTTGAAAAGCACCTTCTAGATGTCTTTGTGCGAGGAGCCAAAGAGCTCTAGTAGGGTCTGGTGCTTGGCCGGGTCGAATTCCCATAAATTGCAAGCCTTGTGTTGACAAGGAAGGATCCGGCGAACTAACATCACCTGGACTACATTGACAAGTTTGATATTCTTGTCTTCCATATCCTTGACGCGCGTCTGGAGCACTGACAATTCATCAGGCAAAGCTAGTTCATGCCCTTCTTGGGCCAGGACGTAAGCCGCAGGGGAGCTTCAGATAGGAATTTGGGAGCTGCGCCCATTTTGGGTCATGCGGCTCGGTGATGTAGAACCACTGCTGCTGCCACCCTTTGACGGAATCATTGAAAGTACCTGATGGCCACGTGACGTTAGGCATCTTGCTCACCATGGCACCTCCGCACTCGGCGTGCTCGCCGCTCACTACCTTGGGCTTCACATTAAAGATCTTCAGCCATAAGCCGAAGTGTGGCAAGATGCGGAGAAAGGCCTTGCACACGAGGATGAATGTCGAGATGTTGAGGGAGGAATTTGGGGATAGTTCATGAAAATCGATCCCGTAGTAATACATGATGCCATGAACGAATGGGTGGAGGGGAAACCCTAGCCTGCGCACAAAGTGAGGGAGGAATACAACCCTCTCGTGGGGTTCCGGGGTTGGGACAATCTGTCCCGCCATTGGGAGACGATGGCTGATTTTCTTGGCCAGATACCCTGCCTCCCGAAGCTTTTCGATATCCTTCTCCCGGACGGTAGAGGCCATCCACTTGCCTCCTGCTCCGGATCTAGACATTTTCGGAGGGCCTTTGTGGGCGGAAAAGATGAATGCTTGGGCGCTGGAGCTCGAGTGAGAGAGAATGGATGAGCAGAGGAAGGAGAAGGCGTGGGTGAAAAAAAGGGGAGTCCTTATCCCCTTATAAGGCAGCAGGGATCCTGCGCCTCCCCACTTTCCCGATAAACTCGCTTATTCCCCAAGCGCTGTGTTGATGGCGCTGTTGGGTTACCCACACCCATATTGATGAGAATCCCGTGATAAGGAGACACGATCTCTACTTCGACAGGACGTGCCAATAAAACCACCTCGCGATATGTGCGGTAGCAGGTTGAGAAAAATGGTTCGAATAATGACCGGGCCGCAGCGTGATGTCATGCTATGAAAAGTTGTCAGCAGATTAGATTTGTGGAATATTGTGCTCTCTACGGTGGTATGTGGAAATTGTTTTGCAGAGCCGGACATGATCCTCGTGTTCAAGATCTTCTATGAAGTATTCAGAGAAGGAACCCACCTTGCAATGTCAAAGACAATCTGTGCGCCGGACTCATCATCATTGAAGCCTGGTTCAGGGGCTACTAAGGGAGTCCTGGATTAGGGGATCCTCGAACAGCCGACCTATGTACTTGTGCCGGACTGTTGGACTATGAAGATACAGGATTGAAGACTTCGTCCCGTGTCCGGGTGGGACTCTCCTTTGCGTGGAAGGCAAGCTTGGCAATTCGGATATGTAGATTTCCTTCTCTGTAACTAACTCTGTGTAATCCTAGCCCCCTCCGGTGTCTATATAAACCGGAGGGTTTAGTCCGTAGGACAACAACAATCATAATCATAGGCTAGCTTCTAGGGTTTAGCCTCTACGATCTCGTGGTAGATCAACTCTTGTAATACTCATATCATCAAGATCAATCAAGCAGGAAGTAGGGTATCACCTCCATAGAGAGGGCCCGAACCTGGGTAAACATTGTGTCCCCCGCCTCCTGTTACCATTAGCCTTAGGCGCATAGTTCGGGACCCCCTACACGAGAACCGCCGGTTTTGACACTGATAGCCGGCACCCACCGCAACGGCATCACCATCATCGACTCAGCAGATGAACCTGAGGAGTACCCGGGTCCCCAAGAGAGGTCGCACTCTTTTGTTTTTGCTTATGTTATGCATTCCCTAATATTACCTGCTTCTTTATCGTCCTGTTCACCTCTTAGACTCCAAGTCAGGTCCAAATTAATGTTCAAACTTGAGTTTTAAAATTAGTTGTGGGGCACATATCGAGGCAGCAATGAATAGTATCTCTGTCTATTATCAGGCACATATCAAGGCAGTAATGAATAGTATCTCTGCCTATGTTGTTCATCTTGGGTGGGAAACAAATAGTAACACTACAAAGAAAATACACTTTTGTGATGATACGTGTTTGTCATAGTAGGTCACGTTTTCTGTGATGCATGTACATCCATGATGATTTTATGATAGAATCAATATAGTCATACATGTGTTGTCGTAGAAGTGTTCCATGACATTACCAAAATTATCATCACGGAAGTGTCCACTTCCATGACGATAAATCACGCGTCACAGAAGTGCTTTCGTCAAGGGTGACCGACACATGGCATCCACCATAACGGAACGTCGTTAAGCTATCGGGTCTGGTTTTGGATCCAATAACCCGTTAACAGCACCGACCAATGGGGATTTTCCACGTGTAAAATCATCATTGGCTGGAGGAAACACGTGTCGGCTCACCGTTGGGACAGATGTCATCCACTCATTGGACAGAAGGCGCCTATGATATGTCGACACGTGGCACGGCCCAACAGAGGCCCATTCCTGTGAAAAGGCCAGCCCATTTGACTTGGTCAAAAGGTGGCGGGCCGGCCCATGGAAAGCTTGTTAACGGCCTGTTCGCATATAGCCCATTTACAGCCCGCTAACCTAGGGCCCGTTACGACCTATCCAAATTAGGCCCAGTAGCATCATCTGGGCCATCCAATATGATTCCAGCCCATTTTAACGTCTGGTCCATGTATGGCCCATGATGTCTTTCGGCCCATATGAGGCCCTTTGTAACTCTTGGCCCATTAACGGCCCGTGGTGAAACTGGCCCGTAATGAACAGTGTATCACTTTATACCCATTAACGGCTCGTGGTGAAACTGGCCTGTAATGAACAGTGTATCACTCTATACCCATTAACGGCCCATTATTCCATTGGGTTGTTTTCAGCCCATGTTATCTTTCGGCCTTCTCAGGGCCCATTTATTCTTGGGCTCATTTCCAGCATTCGTTTACTTACGACCCGTTACTGTCATTTTCTGCTTGTGGGCCAAATTCAGCTCGAGGTTACAGTGGGCCCATTTGTGGCCCGTTAATACGTTGGGCCATTTTCATAGCGTCATCAAATACAGCTGATTAACGACGACCCATTATGGTCGGCCCATGAATGGGCGATTCCAACTCAAGCCTGTTTACGAGCATAATGCGGTCTGTTATTGGCCCATGTTTGGCCAACTGATCATACGGCCCGTAGAAGGCCCATTGATGATACGGCCCGTAGAAGACCCATTGTGTCTATGACCCGTATAAGGCCCATTTTTTCTACGACCCATAGAAGGCCCATTGTTTCTACGGCCCGTAGGAGGGAAATGGTAACTACAGTAAATATGTAGCCCATGGTTATAGTGGCCTAGTTTTAAAAAATAGGTTATTGCGGTTACTAGCAAACCGCGGAAAAAGAACTGCACTGACGACAAGCAAAGAAATAAACAAGACAATAAGGAAATAAATAAGTAAGAAACTTATGCTAGGCTATCACGGCTATTACAAATATTACATCCACTGGGCATCCAAGTTCACTACGAGTGCAAATATAGGGAACACAACAGCATATAAACGCCACAGCAAAACAAGTCCAGAACTGAAACCTCTTCAGAAGAGCTCAAGAAACAATATCCTAGGTACCCATAATGCTGGCAAGATGCTTAGCAAGCTTATTAACTTCCTCTTGTTTGGCGCTTAAATCCTCCAGCACTTGTTGTTGCACCAGAAAGTATGCATCTGAATTCTGCAGGGACTTCCTCAGTCCTTCGGCTTCCTGTCGCATAACATTTGATCGATGTCTTTCAACTTGAAGTTGAGACTCAAGAAGTCGAACTGATTTAGGCAACAAGTTCGAAGAGCTGGTGCCACCAGTAGTAGCCAGTAACTCAAACACTGCATCAAGACAGGACTTTGGGGTTGTCTCGGTGTCTTCAATATAGTTTTTATCAGCTTTCTTGGAGACCAACAGGGATGTCTCACTATCTTGAACCTTATCTACATTAATTCCTTTACCATTGCATAATGGGGTACTCTTCTCCAATATATTATCTGCGTTCTAAAAGAGAAACAAATAAACACATCACAGGTTTACAATGTAGTATATGAAACTCATTTTGGTAAACCAGTTCAGTAGTAAGGTGGATAGGATAATACCATGAAACAAACATATATCTGTGTAGTATGTTCACTGTATGGTCTATATCATTCTAGTTTATGTTGCCAAATCAAGATAGATACAGTTCGAATCATATCTATTTAAGACAAAGTAGCATAGACAGAATATAAGTGTGGGAAACTACACAGCAATAACAACACTTGTAATGTGCATGGCATGAGAACATAACTGTTTATTCAAATGAAATTGAAATCAACATAGAGCAAGTTACAATAGCAAACACGTTAAAGAAACTAGTTTAAAACATACCTGTTGCGCCATTGGAGTTTCAATTGCATCTTTCAAATTTGAAATTAGTTGGTATGAGTAAATATAGTGATGCAAGAGCAAATAGTATGAACCATAGCTATGGAACCTGACCTAAGAACAATTCTTCTTCTGCTTTAAGCGTTGACTTGGAGTTCGGAGTGGTGGTCCTCGTGCTTTGGGCATTGCAGTTGCCTTACTAACTGCTCGTGTTTGTGTGCTCTATGGTGGAGACGGTGTTGTGTCAACGAGAACTGGGTTACTATCCGTTGGGGTTGGGGTTAGAAGGGGTGTAGCTGGTTCTCTGTCCAACTGGGTAGGGGTATAATCTGCGTGAGTCTAGGTTATGTGTGGTGGGGCTGGTTCTTGGGCAAGTACAACCGTGGTTCTATCTGCATTGACAGGTAGCACGATCTTTTCTGAAGACCGTGTTTTTACTCCTACAGATACTGTCATCACCCCCTCCAATTGAAATGGTTGATAAACAAGAAAAGCAATTGAATGTACAAACATTGTAAGATAGACATGTGCAATGGATAGTAGGGAAGAAAATAGGGCATGAAATAATTCACATTTATGTTGTCTAACCAAACAGAATAGCAGGACATAATTTCACATGTATGATGGCTAATTAAATAGGATAGCATGACACAATTTCACATGTATGATGGCTAACTAAACAGGATAGAATGACATACTTCAAAATATGATGACTATGTAAACAGGATGACACGATATAACTATACGATGTGTCTATTAAAGTGGTTGGCATGCCATAAATCACAAACATGTCGTCGATGGAAACATGATGGCATGATATAATTCACAGATAGAATGACATAATTTAAAATATGATGACTACGTAAACATGATGAGATGATATAACTATATTATGTCTTTAGAAAATGGGTTGGCATGCCATAATCCATATACATGATGTCTGATATAATTCAAATATATGATTTATATACGAAGGAAGTGAGCAGAGGGCAATCGCATATATGATGTGTCAACTAAGGAGATGGCATTCAATATTGTGTATATGATGTAAAAACTAAGCATTGCAATACAACATATGCATTATATGAGTAATATAACCCTGCCAAGTTTGAGCATACACCTCAGGGGGATAATAGGACTGGTCATCTGCCTCTGAATTCTCCTCCGAAGAGCTATCTATAACCAGCAAGATATCTGCTTCAGCATGTAGCATTGTCTACTCTGAATACCTTGTTTTCACTCCAGATTTCTCCATCACCAATTCAAATGGCTGATGTACAGGAAGAGTAGTTGAATATACAAACATTGTCGACAAAAGCAATGTGAAATACAAAAAAGGACGACATGATATAATTCACATATATGACGCTTGGCTAAACAGCATGGCGTTGCATAATTCACATATACAATGCCTTGCAACAAGATAACATTGCGTAATTCACATATATAATGTCTTGCAACAAGATGGCATTGCATAATTCACATATATGGTAATTAGACACTAAAC
>NC_041391.1:178961546-178964163 GCF_002162155.2 Triticum dicoccoides
CTCCTCTGGGGAGCTATCTGTAACCAGCAAGACATGCGCTTCATCAGATAGCATTGTCTGCTCTGAAGACCTTGTTTCCACTCCAGATTTTTTCCATGACCGTGCTGAATGGCTGATGCACAGGAAGAGTAATTGAATGTACTAAAATTGTTGACGAATTTAACATATAATAAAAAATGATGGCATGATATAATTCACATATAAGATGACTGGCTAACTAGGGTGGCATTGCAAAATTCACATATATGATGCCTGCCTAAACAAGATGGCATTGCATGATTCACATATACGATAAAGAAACTAAATAGATGGCATTGACACAAAGCATGTCTAAACTAAGCAGATGACATCTTTGATGTATATAGTAAGCAATGCACGACACCATATGCATGGTAGTACCAACATCAGCATGCCAAGTTAGAGCGAAGACCTCATGGAGTAAATAGGAGTGGTCTTCTCCTTCTGAATCCCCCTCAGAATAGTTATCTTCCTCTTGATTACGATCCGAAATGGGTGGAGGGGGCTGCCTTTGCACCCACCATGGAGCGACGTCTGCACGAAATTTTATTGCCATGCAGGGCTCGTCTCTTTTTCTCTACATGATCAGTTCCATTGTGTACAATAACTGGCATGCATAGGTATAAAACATAGTGAGATTATGTAAGGAGTGGATGCACAAATCCAAAGTGATGGTAGCAAACTGTGGATAGACCCAAAACCAATGATAGCAGGCCGATAATAGCTTTAGTTAGAAAATATAGATAATGGCTCCTTTAATGTTTTTGTTTGCACCCAACATGAAACTCATAGTAGACACCCGAGATTAACTAGATAGTAGACAGATAGTACTGATAGCTGCCCCAATATGTACCCCACGACCATTTAAAAACTCAAGTTTCAGCATTAGTTTGGACCTGACTCAGAGTCTAATAGGTGAACACGATGATAATGTAGAATGTCATCATATTAACTGATGCATAACGTAAGTAGACACGGAAGAGTGTGACCTCTCTTGTGGACCCGTGTAGTCCTCAAGGTCATCTGCTCAGTTGATGATGGTAATGCAGTTGTCGTGGCTGCCGGCGGCGGGGAAGAAGATCTGAGGCGGTGAAAGATAGTTTGGAGAGCGGATCCCTGCTGCGGTGAACCCTTCCGTCGTTGGAGCAGCTGAGCAGGGGTGGAACACAGCGCCGCAGGAGCAGGACAAACCACACAAGGTTTTCTTTGACACATATATGTAACAGAAGTAATTGTGCAAGGGCTTGTTTGAGTTTGAGGATTCTAACAATGCAGGGATAGGAAATAGACAGGATAGGATAGGAATGCACGTGCAAAACAGAGAATTTAAAAACACAGGATTTTTGCCAATCTGGGTGTTTGATTCACAAAATTGGAAGATCATAGGATGCAAAGAAGCATGGTGAGATTAACTCAAACCACAAGAAACTGTACGGTTATAATGCTATTATGCTACTATCTCTTAGTCTTGTGATTCATGAATAGGAGTATGAAAAGGAGGACAAGTAGAAATTAGAATTCCTATGATTTTTCTTTCAAGGAGACACTAAAGGAACAAATGCTACAGTTTTCCTTTGCTCCATTCATTTGCACCAAATTCATGAAAAGTAGTAACATAGGAAACTTTCCAATTCCTATGTTTTCATTCACTTTTCCTTTCAAGCACTGGTGATTCTAGTAGCAGGCTTGAGCAAGGAAAATCCTAAACTAAAAATGTTTTTGTGCTACTTCTATTACTTTGGACCCAGGCCACTGCCCTACTAGCTCAACTCCCATGCCCATCGACAATTGCATAGCTCAAACACGCAGAGATAAATAATGATGGTGTTCAAGAGAGTCCATCATGGATAGCTAAGTTGCCTCGTACCTCACTGCTTGTCATATAGTAGGATAAAATAATCGTATTTCATGTTACTACGTGTGCTCGGTGGACAATATATATAACATGTAGAGTAAAAAAGAGATGCAACAAGTGCACAACCTCTTTGGCGAAGCCATGTCGATCTCAGCATGATTGGGTTGGCCGGTGAGGATGCTCCGGCTGACTTGGTTGTCGAAGGAAGGGAAGAAGATCTTAGGCATCTGGAGATGGAGCCCGAGGTACCGCTCCGCTGTGATGGAGGGTTTCGTTGTTGGAGCAGCTCCGGTGAGTTGTACGATGCCGAGGATGAAGTAGGACAAGAGAGACAACATTAACCTGAGTGGAATTCTAATAGCATCTCCAATAGATGACGTAAAATACATAACCACAAAATGATAGATGTAAAATACATCAGCCGTTCATCTCTGAACTTAAATGTCGAAACTGAATTTAACTGTCAAAACTGAACTTAACTGCCGAAACTAAATTTTACTGTCGAAACCGAATTTTACTGTTCGAAACTGAACGCACTAGAGGTGAGGCTACACGTCAATAGACTGACTTTTTCATCTCTGGTTAGTCGATTTTGCAGCCGTTGGATACGAAATCAAGGGCATGTGGTTCATCTTCAACCTCCACCCCCCTGAGCCGCCAGCCACCACCATCCAAATAGCCACCCCCCGCCGCCCGCGGCTAGCAGTGCGCCGCCCCACCCGCCCCGAAAACACTCCCCATCGC
>NC_041391.1:178964567-178992300 GCF_002162155.2 Triticum dicoccoides
AAAATCGACTGACCCAAAAGTCGATTCTGTTGACTGAAGTGTAACTATATCGGAGGAGCATCGCAAGCAAGTGCAATCGCGAGAGCAGCAGTGCAAGCAAGAGCAATAGCAAGAGGAGACCAGGTAGGGGACAGAGAGCAAGAGCAGAGCAGTAGTTCGAGCGAGAGCTAAAGTAGCAGTAGCTCCTACTGATGTGGATGTCGCCGCCCGAGGGAGCGATGTCATGGAGGAAGTGGCCGGTGATGCCACCGTGGATGGAGCCGCGCCGTGTCAGCTCGGGACCTAGCGCCAGCAGCACCGTGAGATCGAATCAAGAAGAAAATGCAGCAATTAGTGTACAACCTCTTTGGTGGCGCCGATTAGGCCGCAGCTTCATCCGAGGAAACAGTGATGATGATGCTCTTCTAGTGGTGCAGGTGAAGACGGCGGTGTGGGAATGGAGGTGGCCTGAAAGATGAGGGGAACATCGGGGCAGCTCCTTGGTGGTGGAGGACGGGGTGGCTAAACTGGCGAGACAACAAGATCAATGATGGATCCACATCCGGTACGGTGGATGAGGGGTGTCGAGGTGTTGCTGTGGACGACATCGTCGGGGAAGAGGCTCTGACTGAGTGGCGGACGGAGGAGGGTGTGGGGCTTCGCGGGTTTTCACGGCCTCGGCGTACGAATGGGTGGGCGGATGGGATGGGAGTGGGGAACCATGGCTTAGGGACGCGCTTCTCCGAAATGTGGGGTATGTTATGAAAGT
Source organism: Triticum dicoccoides (assembly GCF_002162155.2). Lineage (NCBI taxonomy): Eukaryota > Viridiplantae > Streptophyta > Magnoliopsida > Poales > Poaceae > Triticum > Triticum dicoccoides. The sequence goes on from NC_041391.1 coordinate 178,965,316, forward strand.
ACCCCCACCGATTTGAGGCTGTTCTTTCGGTTCAGGGGTACCACGGGCATTTTGCGTGTCAGGATTTCGCAGGAGGTGGGAGTTTTCGCGCTCGTTGTAATTTGGGAATAGCAAGGCGCGGGTTGAGATGGAGGGAGTTGTTGGAGCACAACGAGACAAAGACATATCTTAAATATTTTGGGTTAACAAAGCGCGGGTTGAAGAGGCGGGAGTTTCGCAGCAGGATAAACAAAGACGCTAGCTTGAAATTTTGGCATAACAAGGCGCGGCTTGAAATTTTGGGAGAACAAGCTTAATGTGTACCCAAAAAAACAATTCGCACCTCAACACGCACAACACACACAAACACCATTTAGACTAGTAAGGTACATTGATACGTCTCCAACGTATCTATAATTTTTTATTGTTCCATGCTATTATATTACCCGTTTTGGATATTCATGGGCTTTACTTTACACTTTTATATCATTTTTGGGACTAACCTACTAACCGGAGGCCCAGCCCAAATTGCTGTTTTTTTTGCCTATTTCAGTGTTTCAAAGAAAAGGAATATCAAACGGAGTCCAAACGGAATGAAAACTTCGGGAGCGATCTTTTTGGAACAAATGCAATCCAGGAGACTTGGAGTGGACGTCAAGAAGCAGCCGAGGCGGCCACGAGGGTGCAAGGCGCGCCCTAGGGGGGTGGGTGTGCCCCCACCCTCGTGGGCCCCTCGTGGCTCCACCGACCTACTTCTTCCTCCTATATATATCTACATACCCCGAAAACATCCAGGAGCACCACGAAACCCTATTTCCACTGCCGCAACCTTCTGTACCCGTGAGATCCCATCTTGGAGCCTTTTCTGGTGCTTCCCCGGAGGGGGAATCGATCATGGAGGGCTTCTACATCATCGCCAAGGCATCTCCGATGAGTTGTGATTAGTTTACCACAGACCTTCGGGTCCATAGTTATTAGCTAGATGGCTTCTTCTCTCTCTTTGAATCTCAATACAAAGTTCTCCTCGATCTTCTTGGAGATCTATTCAATGTAACTCTTTTGTGGTGTGTTTGTCAAGATTCGATGAATTGTGGGTTTATGATCAAGTTTATCTATGAGAAATATTTGAATCTCCTCTTAATTCTTTTTGGTTATCTTTGCAAGTCTCTTCGAATTATTAGTTTGGTTTGGCCTACTAGATTGATCTTTCTTGCAATTGGAGAGGTGCTTAGCTTTGGGTTCAATCTTGCGGTGTACTTTCCTAGTGACAGTAGGGGCAACAAGGCACGCATTGTATTGTTTCCATCGAGGATAAAAAGATGGGGTTTATATCACATTGCTTGAGTTTATCCCTCTACACCATGTCATCTTGCCTAATGCGTTACTCTGTTCTTATGAACTTAATACTCTAGATGCATGCTGGATATCGGTCGATGTGTGGAGTAATAGTAGTAAATGCAGGCATGAGTCAGTCTATACATGATCATGCCTAGGTAATCTCATAACTATGCACTTTTCTATCAATTGCTTGACAGTAATTTGTTCACCCATCGTATCTTGAGAGAATCCACTAGTGAAACCTATGGCCCCCTGGTCTATTCTCCATCATATAAGTTTCCAATCTACTTTATTTTGCAATCTTTACTTTTCAATCTATATCATAAAAATACCAAAAATATATATCTTATGTTATTATCTCTATCAGATCTTACTTTCGCAAGTGGCTGTGAAGGGATTGACAACCCCTTTATCAGATTGGTTGCGAGGTTCTTGTTTGTTTGTGTAGGTACGAGGGACGTTTGTGGAGCCTCCTACTGGATTGATACCTTGGTTCTCAAAAACTGAGGGAAATACTTATACTACTTTGCTGCATCACCCTTTCCTCTTCAAGGGAAAACCAACGCAGTGCTCAAGAGGTAGCAAGAAGGATTTATGGCGCAGTTGCCGCGGAGGTCTTCACTCAAGTCAATACATACCAAGTACCCATCACAAACTCATCTCTCCATTACATTATTTTCCATTTGCCTCTTGTTTTCCTCTCCCCCACTTCACCCTTGCCGTTTTATTCGCCCTCTCTTTCCCGTTCGCCTCTCTTTTTCGCTTGCCTCTTGTGTGCTGGATTGCTTGTCACGATGGCGCAAGATAATACTAAATTCTGTGACTTTTCCAATACCAACAATAATGATTTCCTTAGCACTCTGATTTCTCCTCTTAATGATGCTGAATCTTGTGAAATCAATGCTACTTTATTGAATCTTGTTATGAAAGATCAATTCTCCGGCCTTCCTAGTGAAGATGCCGCTACTCATCTAAACAACTTTGTTGATTTGTGTGATATGCAAAAGAAGAAAAATATGGATAATGATATTGTTAAATTGAAGTTATTTCCTTTTTCACTCAGAGATCATGCTAAAACTTGGTTTTCGTCGTTGCCTAAAAATAGTATTGATTCTTGGAATAAGTGCAAAGATGCTTTTATCTCTAAGTATTTTCCTCCCGCTAAGATCATCTCCCTTAGGAATGATATTATGAATTTTAAGCAACTTGATCATGAACATGTTGCACAATCTTGGGAGAGGATGAAATTAATGATTCACAATTGCCCGACACATGGTTTAAATTTATGGATGATCATACACAAATTTTATGTCGGATTGAATTTTGCTTCTAGAAATCTTTTAGATTCGGCCGCGGGAGGCACTTTTATAGAAATCACTTTAGGAGAAGCTACTAAACTCCTAGATAATATTATGGTTAATTATTCCCAATGGCACACCGAAATATCTACTAGTAAAAAGGTTCATGCGTAGAAGAAATTAATGTTTTGAGTGGAAAGATGGATGAACTTATGAAATTGTTTGCTAATAAGAGTGCTCCTATTGATCCCAATTATATGCCTTTGTCTACTTTGAATGAAAATAATAATGAATCTATGGATGTGAATTTTGTTGGTAGGAATAATTTTGGTAACAATGCGTATAGAGGAAACTTTAATCCTAGGCCGTTCCCTAGTAATTCCTCTAATAATTATGGTAATTCCTAAAACAACTCTTGTGGAAATTTTAATAAGATGCCCTCTGATTTTGAGAATAGTGTTAAAGAATTTATGATCTATCAAAAGAATTTCAATGCTTTGCTTGAAGAAAAATTGCTTAAAGTTGATGAATGGGCTAGGAACGTTGATAGAATTTCTCTTGATGTTGATTCTTTGAAACTTAGATCTATTCTCTCTTTTATGCCTAGCTAGGGGCGTTAAAGGATAGCGCTTGTTGGGAGGCAATCCAATTTTATTTTTGTTCCTTGATTTTTTGCTTCTGTTTAGTAATAAATAATTCATCTAACTTCTGTTTAGATGTGGTTTTATGTTTTAATTAGTGTTTGTGCCAAGTAGAACCTATAGGATAACCTATGGTGATAGTTAATTTGATCTTGCTGAAAAACAGAAACTTTTGCACGCACAAGAATAATTTTAATAAATCACAGAAACGTGAATTTTAGTTGATTCTTTTTGAAATAGATCAATAGAAAAATTGCCCAGGACTTTCGTGTGTTGTTTGCTTATTTTAATAAATCACAGAAACGTGAATTTATCTATTTATTTTGAAATAGATAAATAGATCAATAGAAAAACTTTTTTAGAGTTCCAGAAGTATTTGAAAGTTATAGATTGCTACAGAATGTTCTGTTTTTGACAGATTCAGTTTTTCGTGTGTTGTTTGCTTATTTTGATGTATCTATGGCTAGTATCGGGGGGTATGAACTATAGAGAAGTTATAATAAAGTAGGTTCAACACCAATATAAATAAAGAATGAGTTCATTACAGTACCTTAAGTGGTGGTTTTTCTTTCTTGCACTAACGGAGCTCATAAGATTTCCTGTTGAGTTTTGTGTTGTGAAGTTTTCAAGTTTTGGGTAAAGATTTGATGGACTATGGAATAAGGAGTGGCAAGAGCCTAAGCTTGGGGATGCACATGGCACCCCAAGATAATTCAAGGACAACCAAAAGCCTAAGCTTGGGGATGCCCTAGAAGGCATCCCCTCTTTCGTCTTCGTCTATCGGTAACTTTACTTGGAGCTATATTTTTATTCGCCACATGATATGTGTTTTGCTTGGAGCATCTTGTATGATATGAGTATTTGCTTTTTAGTTTACCACAATCATCCTTGCTGTACACACCTTCTGGGAGAGACACAACATGATTCCGAATTTATTAGAATACTCTATGTGCTTCACTTATATCTTTTGATCTAGATAATTTTGCTCTAGTACTTCAATTATATCTTTTTAGAGCACGACGGTGGTTTTATTTTGTAGAAATTATTGATCTCTCATGCTTCACTTATATTAGTTTGAGAGTCTGTTAGGACAACATGGTATTTGCTGTGATTAGAAAATTGGCCCTAGAATGATGGGCATCCAAGTTGGGTATAATAAAAACTATCATAGAAAGTGAATTGGATGCTATGATCAATTTGATGCTTCATATTTGTTTTGAGATATGAAGATGGTTATATTAGAGTCATGCTAATTGAGTAGTTGTGAATTTGAGGAATACTTGTGTTGAAGTTTGTGATTCCCGTAGCATGCACGTATGGTGAACCGTTATGTGATGAAGTTGGAGCATGATTTATTTATTGATTATCTTCCTTATGAGTGGCGGTCGGGGACGAGCGATGGTCTTTTCCTACCAATCTATCCCCCTAGGATCATGTGTGTAGTACTTCATTTCAATAACTTGTAGATTTTTGCAATGAGTATATGAGTTCTTTATGACTAATGTTGAGTCCATGGATTATACGCACTCTCACCCTTCCACCATTGCTAGCCTCTCTTGTGTCGCGCAACTTTTACACCCACCATATACCATCCTCAAAACAGCCACAACACCTAACTATTATGGCATTTCCATAGCCATTCCGAGATATGTTGACATGCAACTTTCCACCATTCCGTTTATTATGACACACTCCATCATTGTCATATTGCTTTTGCATGATCATGTAGTTGACATCGTATTTGTGGCAAAGCCACCTCCATAATTCTTTCATACATGTCACTCTTGATTCATTGCATATCCCGATACACCGCCGGAGGCATTCACATAGAGTCATATTTTGTTCTAAGCATTGACTTGTAATCTTGAGTTGTAAGTAAATAAAAGTGTGATGATCTTCATTATTAGAGCATTGTCCCAAGTGAGGAAAGGATGATGGAGACGATGATTCCTACACAAGTCGGGATGAGACTTCGGACTTTATGAAAAATAAAAGAGGCCAAAGAAGCCTAAATAAAAAAATAAGAGAGGCCAAATAAGCCCACCAAAAAAATGAGAGAAAAAGAGAGAAGGGACAATGTTACTATCCTTTTACCACACTTGTGCTTCAAAGTAGCACCATGATCGTCATGATAGAGAGTCTCCTATGTTGTCACCTTCATATACTAGTGGGAATTTTTCATTATAGAACTTGGCTTGTATATTCCAATGATGGGCTTCCTCAAAATGCCCTAGGTCTTTGTGAGCAAGCAAGTTGGATGCACACCCACTTAGTTCCTTTTGTTGAGCTTTCATACACTCATAGCTCTAGTGCATCCGTTGCATGGAAATCCCTACTCACTCACATTGATATCTATTAATGGGCAACTCCATAGCCCGTTGATACGCTAGTTGATGTGAGACTGTCTTCTCCACAACCACCATTCTATTCCACATATAGTGTTATGTCCATGGCTCACGCTCATGTATTGCGTGGAAGTTGAAAAAGTTTGAGAACATCAAAAGTATGAAACAATTGCTTGGCTTGTCATCAGGGTTGTGCATGATTTAAATATTTTGTGTGATGAAGATAGAGCATAGCTAGACTAGATGATTTTGTAGGGATAGCTTTCTTTAGCCATGTTATTTTGAGAAGACATGATTTCTTTGTTAGTATGCTTGAAGTAAATAAAAGTGTGATGATCTTCATTATTAGAGCATTGTCCCAAGTGAGGAAAGGATGATGGAGACTATGATTCCCCACAAGTCGGGATGAGACTCCGAAAAAAAGAGAAAGTCCATAAAAAAGAGAAAGGCCCAAAAAATGAGACAAAAACAGAGAAGGGACAATGCTACTATCCTCAATCCACACTTCTGCTTCAAAGTAGCACCACGATCTTCATGATAGAGAGTCTCCTATTTTGTCACTTTCATATACTAGTGGGAATTTTACATTATAGAACTTGGCTTGTATATATTCCGATGATGGGCTTCCTCAAAATGCCCTAGGTCTTCGTGAGCAAGCAAGTTGGATGCACACCCACTTAGTTTCTTTTGTTGAGCTTTCATACACTTATAGCTCTAGTGCATCCGTTGCATGGCAATCCCTACTCACTCACATTGATATCTATTAATGGGCATCTCCATAGCCCATTGATACGCTTAGTTGATGTGAGACTATCTTCTCCTTTTTTGTCTTCTCCACAACCACCACTCTATTCCACATATAGTGCTATGTCCATGGCTCACGCTCATATATTGCATGAAAATTGAAATTTTTTGAGAATACTAAAGTATGAAACAATTGCTTGGCTTGTCATCGGGGTTGTGCATGACTAAATACTTTGTGTGATGAAGATAGAGCATAGCCAGACTATATGATTTTGTAGGGATAGCTTTCTTTAGCCATGTTATTTTGAGAAGACATGATTGCTTTGTTAGTATGCTTGAAGTATTACTATTTTTATGTCAATATGAACTTTTATCTTGAATCATTTGGATCTGAATATTCATGCCACAATAATGAAAATTACATTGAGAAATATGCTAGGTACCATTCCACATCAAAAATTCTATTTTTATCATTTATCTGCTCGAGGACGAGCAGGAATTAAGCTTGGGGATGCTTGATACGTCTCAAATGTATCTATAATTTTTGATTGTTCCATTCTATTATATTACCCGTTTTGGATGGTTATGGGCTTTACTTTACACTTATATATCATTTTTTGGGACTAACCTACTAACAGGAGGCCCAACCCAAATTGCTGTTTTTTTGCCCATTTCAGTGTTTCGAAGAAAAGGAATATAAAACAGAGTCCAAATGGAATGAAACCTTCGGGAGCGATCTTTTTGGAACAAATGCAATCCAGGAGACTTGGAGTGGACGTCAAGAAGCTGTCGAGGCGGCCACAAGGGTGCAAGGCATGCCCCCCACCCTCGTGGGCCCCTTGTGGCTCCACTGAACTACTTCTTCCTCCTATATATATATATCTACGTACCCTGAAAACATTGAGGAGCACCACGAAACCCTATTTCCACCGCCGCAACCTTCTGTACCCGTGAGATCCCATCTTGGAGCCTTTTTCGGTGCTCCGCCGGAGGGGGAATCGATCATGGAGGGTTTCTACATCATCGCCAAGGCCTCTCCGATGAGTTGTGAGTAGTTTACCACAGACCTTTGGGCCCATAGTTATTAGCTAGATGGCTTCTTCTCTCTCTTTGAATCTCAATACAAAGTTCTCCTCGATCTTCTTGGAGATCTATTCGATGTAACTCTTTTTGCGGTGTGTTTGTCGAGATCCGATGAATTGTGGGTTTATAATCAAGTTTATCTATGAGAAATATTTGAATCTCCTCTGAATTCTTTTATGTATGATTGGTTATCTTTGCAAGTCTCTTCGAATTATCAGTTTGGTTTGGCACTACTAGATTGATCTTTCTTGCAATGGGAGAAGTGCTTAGCTTTGGGTTCAATCTTGTGGTGTCCTTTCCCAGTGACAACAGGGGCAGCAAGGCACGTATTGTATTGTTTCCATCGAGGTTAAAAAGATGGGGTTTATATCATATTGCTTGAGTTTATCCCTCTACATCATGTCATCTTGCCTAATGCTTTACTCTGTTCTTATGAACTTAATACTCTTGATGCATGCTGGATCACGGTCGATGTGTGGAGTAATAGTAGTAGATGCAGGCATGAGTCGTTCTACTTGTTGCGGACGTGATGCCTATATACATGATCATGCCTAGATAATATCATAACTATGCACTTTTCTATCAATTGCTCGATAGTAATTTGTTCACCCACCGTAATACTTATGTTCACTACAAAAAAATACACTTCCGTGATGATACGTGTTTGTCACAGTAGGTCGCGTTTTTTGTCATGCATGTACATCCATGACGATTTTATGACAAAATCAAGATAGTCATACCTATGCTGTCGTAGAAGTGTTCCATGACATTACCAAAATTATCATCACGGAAGTGTCCACTTCCATGACGATAAATCGCGCGTCACAGAAGTGCTTTCGTCAAGGGTGACCGACACGTAGCATCCAACGTAACGGAATGCTGTTAAGCTATCGGGTCGGGTTTTGGATTCGATAACCTGTTAACAGCCCCGACCAATGGGGATTTTCCACGTGTAAAATCATCATTGGCTGGATGAAACACGTGTCGGCTCATCATTGGGATAGATCTCATCCACTCATTGGACAGAAGGCGCCTATGATACATCGACACGTGGCATGGCCCAACAGAGGCCCATTCCTATGAAAAGGCTGGCCCGTTTGACTTGGTCAAAAGGTGGCGGGCCGGCCCATGGAAAGCCTGTTAACGGCCTTGTCGGTGGGAAACGACACCTATGGGATCACTGGAATCCCTTCTACGGTTGCGGGGCGCGGGGATCGTGAGGAGAGCGGGACTAGTAGACGACACAAGGGGGATTTACCCAGGTTCGGGCCGCAAAGATGCGTAAAACCCTACAATCCTGCTTTGGTGGATGTATTAGTGTTCTTGAGCTCTCGAACTAGCTCTAACAAATAGTCGGTTCAGTCCGATTTAGGTGCCTAATCAAATAGAACCCTTATGGATTTGCTAGTTGATAAGGTAAATATCTAGCCCACTAAATGCTAGGAGTAATGAGGATAAGGGCCTCCAAAAAACTTCTTTTTGTTCTATGAACTTTAAGGTGTATGAAGTCTCATAGTTAACTCTTGCAGTGGAACGATAGACTCCATTTCACTTAGGTTGATTTAATTTAGGTGTTGGGAGGTCCCAAATAGCGGAATCCATTCTCAGTGTGCCATGGGCCTCCTTTTATAGACGAAAGGGGTTGCCACAGTGGCACACATGAGGTGGAAAGTGCTACAACGTTGCGAGCTTATCACGGGTGTTACAGGACAGGACACATTTAATGCGAGGCTTAGGTGTTCTTTCGCTTTATTGGGGACGGGAGCAAGGCCCATCCCATCCGTCGCCGGTCCTCCTTGCTTCGACACGCGCCCTGGCCAGCGGTGCATGCAGTGCCATGTAGGTAGGCAACCAGCTGAGGTGGTGCGGTGGTGGAGCCTCCACAAAGGGTTGCATGTTGCAACGCAGGTGCCTGCCTAGCTGGCTGGGTCGGCAGCTGCATGCGAAAGGTGGTGAAGACTTGGTTGGTGCGGGCCTAGCAGTGGCCCCGCCGGTGCACTTTGCGAGGGTCTCGTCGGGTGGCCCGGCAAGGGTCTTGCTGGGTGGCCCGGCAAGGGTCTTGCTGGGTGGCCCGGCAAGGGCCTTGCCGTGGCACGCTAACTTCCCCGACAAGGATCTTGCCGGGGGTCTCGTGGGTTTCTTCGGTGAGGATAGTTGTTGTCCTAATTTGATCTTGAGCATTCCATGTCTTCACAAAGATCTGCATACCGCCACGGAGGTGCCTCCCGAGCCCTGTCCAACGCATTTGTCTAGCGTTGGTGGGCTCAAGGGTGGCTCACTTCGGCTGGCGTGGGCGAGCTGCCCCATCAAGGGTCCTGCTGGGGCTGCTAAGGCTGCACCGACAAGGGTCCTTGCCGGGGGAACCTGCTTCGCCCATTCGATCTTCGTGGCCTTGGTCCTTGTTGTTGTTCTGTTCTCCTTGTGGCTTCGACTTCTTCTCCGGCTTCCCTTTCCTTCCATGTCTATGCGTGGCTATGGCGGGAGGCTCTGACTGGCCGTGCACAAGTAAAGGAGTCAAAAGGAGAGCCCCTACTTTTGTACATCGACAGGAGCCCCCGGGCTTGGGTCATACATAAGCGCATCATGTTGTTGGGCCAGGCCCAGAATGGTGCGCGGGCAGTTTATGGCGGATTTTTACCACGGCCACTGTTCCGTCCGTTGTGCTTCCCCAGGACCCGCGTTGAACGCGCGATGTGGGGGTCGTGAGGGCACATGACATGGGAGGCATGCGTGGGACAGCACTCGCATGCATGCGTCGCATCACAGTTAATGGGAAAGGAGGCGGCCCGCGCCTTCCCCATAAAAAGGGATAACCGCGGGCGCGCTGCTCACTTCGCCCCTTCCCTGCGTCTTCCCCCAATCTCAGAACCGCCGCCCTCTTTCTTATCGAGCCTCTCTGCTTTGCCACCGTGCTTCCGCTGTCCTCTGTCTTTTCGCTCCTTGCAACCGCCATGGCGCCTAAGTCCATCAAAGGAAAAGGGGCAGCCAAGGATGCCGGGGCGGCGGAGCCGTCGGAGAGCGAGTTGGTGGCGTGGCGGGCGCAGTTCGCCCTCTTCCCTTCAACGGTCGACATGCCCATGCTTCGGGAGATGTTCAAGGACCTATGGGGAGTGAAGACGGGGGAGAGAAGACAGGGCATCCAGCCACGCACGTCGTCCCTGCCAGTGCCGGGGCCTCTCCAAAGCGGTACCCCTTCTTTGTTGATTACTTCTCATGCGGGCTTTGTCCCCCCTTCTCTGATTTTTTCAAGGACATCATGCACACCTATGGCTTCCACCTTCTGGATTTCACCCCGAATGTCGTGGCGTGCATGGCCCTTTTCACACATCTCTGCGAGGGGTTCATCGGGGTGTACCCCAGCATGGCGCTCTTTCGCCATTACTTCTCCCCTCGGATCCAAAAGGGGGGCGCCATTACCGGCAGTGTCGCTTGGATCCCGAGGGCCAAGGGAGCATACCCGGACAGCGCCACGAAGGAGAGGTGGGAAGAATGGCGGGGCCGGTGGTGCTGGATCGAAGAGGAGGAACCGACAGCGTTCTGCGAGGTTCCTCGTGAGGCGCCGGTCCGCGGAAGGGACTGGAGCGACATCGACGCCAATGATGAGAAGCTCACAATCTCTACCACCCGGATCCTCCGGCTCACCCAGGCCGGGCTCACCCTCAAAATGATCGGGGCGGATTTCATCCGCCGCTGAATTGCCCCTCTACACGACAAGGGGTGCCGGCCTGGCTCTTTGTGAACACCGCCGACATCATGAGGCTCCGTCCCGGCCTCGACAACAACCTGACGGTAGTGAGGCATGCCCATATGTGCCAACGGATCTTCCAGCTCGAGGTTGACGACGAGGGCGAGGTCGAACGGTCCGGCAAGCTTGCCAGGGCCGCCGCAAAGGCCGGCAAGGTCGACAAGGAGCATGTCTTCAAGCTGCCGGCAGGGGTGGTCCCGCTGATCAACAACTCTCGTCGGAATGAGATCATCGCCATGATGCCGGTCTTCAACGCGCATGGCGTTGACCCGAGCTGGGTTGAGCCGGATGGGCTCGTGGTGCAGGAGTTCTTCGACACCCTGCACGAGATATATGTCACCGACGAGCCGCGGCTTGTCCAGGACACCTCTTAAGCGGAGTTGGACTATATCGCCGCCAGGGTGGAGGAGTCGAGGCTTGCCGCGGAGGAGGCGAAGCTCCTCAAGGAGGCCGGCAGTGTCGGCGGCGTGGTGGACAAGGCCGTGGCGGAGGCGAAGGAGGGGGAGCTCGCCCGATGGGCAGTAGCCACTGGGGGGGCCAGCGGTGCCGACACCGGGGCTCCCCTCGTCGAAGATGTCGCCGATGGGTTGTCGACGGAGGAGGGCGAGGAGGGGAGGACCGCGACCACCGATCCCCCGATCACCGGAAGAAGGCTGGTCCTATGGCGGGCTACCTCCGGCGAGCCGGTCCGCCCCGACCAGGCCGTGCAGCTGCGGTGTGCCCAGGAAGCGCCCGTGCGCCAGACGAGGGCGGTGGTGATGAAGAAGACGGCGAAAGTCGTGGCATCGAAGAAGAGGACATCTGCTTCTTCGTCGTCCAAGCGTGCCCGGACGCCATCGCCTCTCCCTTCGCCGGCAAACGTTGGCGCGGGGGTTGGGACTGACTTGTTTGACTTCGGGCCTCTCAGCCCAGAGAGGGAGCTCGGGCCTCTTAGCCCGGAGCGGAAGAGGAAAGCAACAGAGGAGGAGGAGGAAGAGAACAAAGAGTAAGCCTCTGCTTTTCTCCTTCGCTCCTTACACTCCCCCTGATGGCGTCTCTTACTCGTCTTCATTTCGCAGGGATGTGGAGATGCTGGCCCAGAGCATAAAGAGGGATAGGACTTCGGCGAGTGGCCAGCCCCCGGCAGGCACCTCCAGCACGCCGCTGGTGGTGTCGAGCAACCCCGACAGCAGCCCCCAGCCCAGCCCCCAGCGTAAGTCCACCATCCGTCCTCTATCAGTGTGCGTCACGGTCGATGTTCTAGTGCTAACCGTGCCGTGGATGCAGGAGAGGAGCAGCACCAAAGGGAGCCACATAGGGCTTCTCCGATCGTGCCGCCCCCATTGACTACACCGCCCCAAGGGGCGTCCCCGGCAAAGACACCAAACACCAAGGCCATGCACACGGAGGAGGGGGAGGAGAACGCAGGCGCCGGTGGCTTTGCCTCGGCGCTAGACCTTGGCGGAGAAGGGGCTTCCGCCTCTAGGCCCAGCACGGGTAAGTTGCTCGCTCTTCTCTTCTACTTGCATTCTCCTTTTCCTCTTTTCCTTATTAGCTTTCGCTCTTGGCTTCGCCCCATCCCTTTCTTGGCGTCCAGACCCCTCCTCGGAGGACGTCGATGCGGAGGCCGCGGCGGAGGCGGAGAGGGTCGCTGCTGAGGAGAGCGCCAGGGGCACTGCCGAGGATGCCGCCAAGGGGCCCACCAAAGAGCCCGACAAGGGACCTGCCGAGGGAGCGGGCAAGGCCACTTCCGGGGAGGGGGTGTTTGACGATTTTCCCTCCTCCTCCGCTGCCTCGGGCTCCGGTAGGTACCTGAGAGTGAGTGATGACCTCTTCGTCCATCTCCTCGGCGTGTCGAGCACCAGGGGTCCCTTTGAGGGAGAGGTGTTCGACGAGGAGGCGCTCGCCACCGCCGGGCTCGAGGTTGTTGATGAGCCGGGCATTGGTGGCACCGGCTCCCAGGAGGAGCAGCTGCTCCAAGCCATGGGCGCCAGCTTCCGGAAGCTCCAGGCGCTCCACCGCCCTTGCCTGGACAAGACCAAGTCCAGGACGGCGGTGGTGGAGAAGATGGAGGAGGACTTTGGGGGGCGCGTCGCCGAGGCGCAGGACTAGTTCCGCCAGGCTCAAGACGAGATGAAGGCCGCCCAGGGTGAGCTGGCCAACCGTGAGGTGGAGCTCGCACTGAAGCTGGCCGACATCGAGAAGTCCCAGGAGACGGCGAAGAAGTTGGCAGACGAAGCCGAGGCCGTCCGGTCCCAGCACGAGGCCGCCCTGAAGACCCAGGAGGAGGACCTTGCCGAGCGCGAGGGGAGGCTTGCCGCCATGCTCCGCGGCAAGGACGAGGAGGTGGACAAGCTCGTCCTGCAGCAGACCCAAGAGCTGGAGTGGAGGCATCAGGAGGCACTCAATGCCCTGGCTCAGGCCAACGCCGGCAAGGTGAAGGAGCTGGAGGAGCAAGCTCTGAAGCTGGCCCAGGAGAAGCATACGCTCAACAGCGCCTTGACAGTGGCGCAGGGTGAGATCATCAGCAAGTCCGGAGAGCTCTCCAAAGCCAACGCCTCCATCAAAGACCTCAAGCTGAAGCTGGGAGAGCTCAAGGAGACGTTGTCGGGGGCCATGACCCGGGAGGGGATCCTGGCCAAGGAGCTGGAGACGGAGAAGCAGCTGCTGAAGAATGAGATCGCCAACCTCAAGAACTACAAGGCGGGAGAGAAACTCTGGCTTGGGCGCCTTGCCGCCATCGCAAACTCGACCGCCGATCAGCTGGCCATTATGGGGATGCCGGAGATGGGGTACGCCCCTGAAGCGAGCCTAAGCCCCAACACCAACCTGACCATCTACTTCGAGAAGGTCGTCGGCGCCTTGAAGCAACTTCACTCCAACCGGGCGGCCTCCCTGGCCGAGGAATCCCGGATACTCTGTCGGGGGACCATGACCAGGGTGCTCACCAAGATCGCGCACTGGCACCCCGACCTCGACTTTGGAGCTGTGCTGAAGAGCTTCCCAGAGGGTGTCGACACCGCGGCGCTCAATGAGCGCATCCAGCCCATCCTCAGCCGCATCGACAAAATCAAGAGGGTGGAGGGCCAGCGCCGGGACTAGGCATCCCGTTCTCCGTCGCCGCTGCAGGTTCATGACCAAGACAATGCTATCTTTAGTTAGAACCGTGGCGGCAATTTGTGTAACATAACTTTGCAGTACCCCTGAAACTATGCATGTTATTCTCCTGTTTGATTTTCCTTTGTGTGTCCACCCTACGTCACCGGGTAAGCTTGCCGGCACATAAACCCGGGGCGGCGCTTTGAGGATGGATCCTCATTAGCCTGTCGGGCATGCTTGTTGACGGGCGAAGCACCTTACCGCCCTTCGCGCGGCCGCTCGATCTGTCGAGCTTGACTCGAGTCAGAACCGAGGGTGTGGCCGATGGCGGAAGGCTACCCTGCTGCTCTTGACGCGGCCTCTTGAACTGTTGAGCGGACTCAAAACAGAGCAAGGGCGTTGCCGATCGCAGGAGGGCCCCTATGTGTACAAGTTTCCCACACATAGGCCGAACCGTCGAGGATAACAACCTTATATTAAAGGGGAAAGACTTAAAATTCAGCATGACTTAGCTCTCTCGTCGCCGCCTCGACATCCTTCATGCCAACGAGCAGCGCCGCCTCCTTGGCCGGAGCCGCGGCGATGAGGAACAGCCAGGTCAACTACTAGGCCAGGTCTTTGTGATTACGCCCGCCCCTGCCTGGTGCACCAAAGATGTCGGTGGGAAACGACACCTATGGGATCACTGGAATCCCTTCTACAGTTGCGGGGCGCGGGGATCGTGAGGAGAGCAGGACTAGCAGACGACACAAGGGGGATTTACCCAAGTTTGGGCCGCAAAGATGCGTAAAACCCTACATCCTGCTTTGGTGGATGTATTAGTGTTCTTGAGCTCTCGAACTAGCTCTAGGTGCCGCGAGGTCCCAAAGAGCGGAATCCCTTCTCAATGTGCCATGGGCCTCCTTTTATAGATGAAAGGGGTTGCCACAGTGGCACACAGGAGGTGGAAAGTGCTACAACATTGCGAGCTTATCGCTGGTGTTACAGGACAAGACGCATTTAATGCGAGGCTTAGGTGTCCCTTCGCTTTATTGGGGACGGGAGAATGGCCCATCCCGTCTGTCGCCGCTCCTCCTCGCTTCGACACGCGCCCTGTCCAGCGGTGCATGCAGTGCCATGTAGGCAGGCAAGCAGCTAAGGTGGCGCGATGGTGGAGCCTCCACGAAGGGTTGCATGTTGCCATGCAGGTGCCTGCCCAGATGGCTGGGTCGGCAGCTGCATGCGAACGGTGGTGAAGACTTGGCTGGTGCGGGCCTGGCAGTGGCCCCACCGGTGCGCTTGGCGAGGGTCTCATCGGGTGGCCCGACAAGGGTCTTGCCGGGGAGCGCTAACTTCCCCGTCAAGGATCTTGCCGGGGGTCTCGTGGGTTTCTTCGGTGAGGATAGTTGCTATCTTGATTTGATCTTGAGCATTCCATGTCTTCACAAAGATCTGCATACCGCCACGGAGGTGCCTCCCGAACCCTGTCCAACGCATTTGTCTAGCGTTGGTGGGCTCAAGGGTGGCTCACTTCGGCTGGCGTGGGCGAGCTGCCCCAGCAAGGGTCCTGCCGGGGCTGCTGAGGCTGCCCCGGCAAGGGTCCTTGTCGGGGGAACCTGCTTCGCCCATTCGATCTTTGTGGCCTTGGTCCTTGTTGTTGTTCTGTTCGCCTTGTGGCTTCGATGTCTTCTCCGACTTCCCTTTCCTGCCGTGTATATGCGTGGCCGTGGCGGGAGGCTCTGACTGCCCGTGCACAAGTAAAGGGGTCTAAAGGAGAGCCCCTACTTTTGTACACCGACAAGCCTATTCGCATATAGCCCATTTACAGCCCGCTAACCCAAGGCCCGTTACACCCTATTTGAATTAGGCCCAATAGCATCATCTGGGCCATCCAATGTGATTCCAGCCCGTTTTCACTTCTGGCCCATGTATGGCCCATGACGTCTTTCGGCCCATATGTGGCCCTTTGTAACTCTTGGCCCATTAACGGCCCATGGTGAAACTGGCTCGTAATGAACAGTGTATCACTTTACACCCATTAATGGCCCGTGGTGAAACTGGCCCGTAATGAACAGTGTATCACTTTATACCCATTAATGGCCCGTTATTTCGTTGGGCCGTTTCCAGCCCATGTTATCTCTCGGCCTTCTTAGAGCCCATTTATTCTTGGGCTCATTTCCAGCATTCGTTTACTTACGGTCTGTTACTATCATTTTCTGCTTGTGGGCCAAATTCATCCCGTGGTTACAGTCGGCCCGTTTTTGGTCCGTTAATATGTTGGGCCGTTTTCATAGCGTCATCAAATATGGCCTATTAATGATGGCCCATTATGGTCGACCCATGAACCATCTGTTATTGGCCCATGTTTGTCAATCGATCATACGGCCCGTATAAGGCCCATTGATGATACGACCCGTAAAAGGCCCATTGTTTCTATGGCCCGTAGAAGGCCCATTGTTTCTACAGCCCATAGAAGGCCCATTGTTTCTACGGCTCGTAGAAGGCCCACCGTTTCTACGGCCCGTAGGAGGCCCAGTGTCACTATAGTAAATATTAGCCCATGGTTATTGTGGCCTAGTTTTGAAAAATAGGTTATTGCAGCCACTAGCAAACCGCGGAAAAAGAACTGCAATGACTACAAGCAAACAAATAAACAAGACAACAAGGAAATAAATAAGCAAGCAACTTACGCTAGGCTATCACGGCTATCACACATATTACATCCACTAGGCATCAAAGTTTGCCACCAGTGCAAATAAACGCACCGATAAAAGAATATACAAAACTGAGAGCACTTCAGAAGGCACTAGGCCTGGCTAGGTCAGGCCCCCCCCCCCCAAACAGCCGAAGAAGCTGAGTAAACCTTAGTTGTGTCAACGATAGATGCATCAACAGTAGATGTATGGCATGATGGTGCACACGGCAGTCCTCTGACTTCTTCATTGCATCTTTGACTTCAAGTCAGAGCTGAGCTGAAGCAAGCCTTTCCGCTTTAAGTTGAGACTGAAGAAGTCGAACTGATTGAGGCAGCGACTGCACAGAGGTTGTCTCACACCTGCTGGTGAGTAGCTTCAACTCACTATCTTCATCAAGACAGGACCTTGGGGTCATCTCGCTGTCCTCAAGATGGTTTGGCTCACTATCTTCCCTAAAGTTCTGCCTGGCGTAAGAGATACGACTCTGAAAGAGAAACAAGGAGACACGTAACAGGTTTCACAATTATATAAGCAAATAAATGGATCTGTTTTGCATAAGGAACATGTTTTTACAACTACAATTTGAAACTGGTAGTTGTTGCAAACATCCAATCAGATGTAAACAGCAAAGCAAACAACAGTGGAGGAAATGATGCCTATCCAAATCTATACTAGAACAAAGTTTGAAGGCTTGAGAAGGATGAACTTACATTACATGTTAACACCGGCTGGACAAAGCCCTTCTCCATGTTGATGGAAGGATAATTCAATAAATTCCCCAAATAAAATTCTTTATAAGCGTTACCATTATTCTACATTTTGCAAAGAGTAAATATAGATCAAATAATATTGGAAGAAACAGAGGATAATGAAGCTCAGGTGTAGACTGATGATACATAATTAAATAGCAATTAATTAAGTACAGTGTTACATGGCAAAAGGGAGAGAGGTACTGACAAGAGCAATGCAGTGCCCAGTATTGTTGTGAGATCGTATGACCCTTTGAGCAAGGAGATTCATCTGAAATTAGTTTTCATACAAGAGAGAAGGTAAGGCACATGCAGAAATTTAGGAATTCAAATTTTGAATTAATATCATAGACAGTACCTGACGCTGGGCTCTCAGCAGTTCTAATAGGGGTTTGGCCACTGGAGTAGGGGTAAAGTGTGGTACAGTTGGGCCTGTGTTTCCTGTGGCTACTGATCTATCTGATTTAACAGGTATCACTACCTTTCCAAATACCTAGTTTGTACTCCTTGAGGATCTGCACTCACCCTCTTCCTTTTGGACATCTATTACGAAAGAACAACATTTGACTGGAAAAACATAGTGTGACGACACATGGATAGGTACAGAAAATGGATAGTTATGGCATATACTCATATATGATGCTTAAACTAAGTAGATGGTGTAACAAAGTAGAAGTAATGCAAGAGGTCAGATGCAAAATATGTGCGACCAATACAACTTTGCAAAGTTAGAGCAAGCACCTTTATGGGTGAATAAGATAGGCCATCCTCCACCATGCCAAGTTTGTTAGCCAGTGGATTGGTCCGCAATATTCCTCTCGTGCGGCCATTCTCATATTCATTTTGATAATGTTCAATATCCGACATGCATGAAAACATAAAAACAAGTGAGATTTTCTTTGTAATGCAGAAGTGATTCTGATCCAATACTGCCTCCCTGTAAACCCCTTTGTGTTATCTCTGCAATTCTTTTAAGAGATGCCATGCATGTTGTAATTTTGTGTGTGCAATAATATAATGTGGCCTACTACTCAAAATATGAGAGCTCCAGAAGTGATGACACTTTGCAGATGACAGCTTCAACATATAGTAAAAAAGAACAAGTCGACCTGACCTGACAGATTCAAAATATACTAAGGGAGAACAAATCGACCTGACCAGTCGACTGCAAGAGAAGAGGATCATCTTAAAGAAGAGCATAAGAGCAAGAAGATTGAAGATATTACAAGTCTTTCAATACAATGTTGGTTGACCACCCATGATGAACCAGAGTGCACAGAGAAATACTATTCTTTCTGGTCTCTCCATATGTGGCTCACATGCATTTCAAAATGAAAGTAGGAACATTTAGCTAACCAATTAAACATCTCTCAGTTTTACTAATATCAACAATAATATCAGATATGAATTTGTACAACTAAGCTTGTTTAGCTCGATGGGTGGAGTAGTGCTATTATGACACGAACCACGTAGGCTGATTGTGGTCATCATAAAATAGGGAAACCATAAGCATGATGAGTACAGTGTTGACCGTGGCAGTGGGATGTCAGATCTGAAGCTGCAAACTACACAAAGGGTAGTTAGCAACCGATGTTTGCTTTGAAATAACAACTAACATTTGGTATGGACAAGAAAGTACGGTCAACAAGTGAAAAGTAATGCAATTATGTTGTCTCTCTATATGTCGCGACATGCATTTGGAAACTCAAGTGGGACCTTTAGCTAACCAATTAAATGTGTCGGTTAACTAATATCAGTATCATATCACAATCATATTTGAACAACTAAGCTTTGAAATTCTGAGTGTTGTGTTGTTTAGCTTGAAGGGTGGAGTAATGCTAGTACGACAGAAAGCACCTACGTAGATCATAGTAGAGTAATAAAAGGGGAAAACCCTAAGCATCAATAGAAAAATCAGGAAAGTGGAACTAGCTGGACCAGTGGGTGGCGCACATGCTTTTCAAAACGAATATAGGAACATTAGGTGACCAATTAAACGTTCTCTGTTTTAGTGATGTGAGCATCATATCAGATTTGTATTTCAACACGTAAGCTTTGGGTTGAGGTCTTGAGGAGCAGTGCTACCACGACACGAAGCACCTACGATGATGGTAATGAATATAAAGGGGGTGAAGGATCTAAAGTATGTCTAGAGGGGGGGTGATTAGACTACTTGAACAAATAAAAGTCTAGCCTTTTCCCAATTTTAGTTCTTGGCAGATTTTAGCAACTTAGCACAAGTAAGGCAAGCAACCTACACATGCAATTCTAAGATTATAGCAACGGAATGTAAAACAATTGCATATGAAGGTAAAGGGGAGGAGTTTGAGAAGGCAAACACAATTGGAGACACGGATGTTTTTATTGTGGTTCCGATAGGTGGTGCTATCATACATCCACGTTGATGGAGACTTCAACCCACAAAGGGTAACGGCTGCGCGAGTCCACGGAGGGCTCCACCCAGGAAGGGTCCATGAAGAAGCAACCTTGTCTATCCCACCATGGCCGTCGCCCACGAAGGACTTGCCTTACTAGGGTAGATGTTCACGAAGTAGGCGATCTCCTTGCCCTTACAAACTCCTTGGTTCAACTCCACAATCTTATCGGAGGCTCCCAAGTGACACCTAGCCAATGTATGAGACACCACTCTCCAAGAAGTAACAAATGGTGTGTTGATGATGAACTCCTTGCTCTTGTGCTTTAAATGATAGTCTCCCCAACACTCAACACTCTCTCACGGGATTTGGATTTGGTGGAAAGAAGATTTGAGTGGAAAGCAACTTGGGGAAGGCTAGAGATCAAGATTCATATGGTAGGAATGGAATATCTTGACCTCAACACAAGTGTAGGTGGTTCTCTCTCAGAAAATGTATGTTGGAAGTGTAGGCATGTTCTGATGGCTCTCTCCACGAATGAAGAGTGGATGGAGGGGTATATATAGACTCGAGACAAAATCTAACCGTTACACAGAACTTGCCAATCTCGGTGGGACCGAATCGTGAAACTCGGTTGAACCGATTTAGCAAATAATGTGACCGTTAGGATTTTTGGTGGGACCGACATGCAACTTGGTGGGACCGATATGGTTAGGGTTAGGGTATAACGTAATCTCGGTGAGACCGATTACTCAAACTCGATGGGACCATTTTTGGTAATAAGCTAACCAGAGAGTTGGTCAAGCAAACTCGGTGGGACCGATTCGCTCATCTCAGTTGGACCAAAATGTTATGAAAGGGAAACAGAGAGTTTGCATTGCAATCTCGGTGGGACCGATCGCTCATCTCGGTTTGACCGAAACATTACAAAGGGAAACAGAGAGATTAGAATCCCATCTCGGTGAGACCGAGATCCCCATCGGTGAGACCGAAAAGACTAGGGTTTGTGGCAGTGGCTATGCCATCTGAACTCGGTGGTGCCGGATCGAAAGAATCGGTGGGGATGAGTTTGACTTTTGGTTTGGGTCATATGTGGATATGAGAAAGTAGTTGAGGGCTTTGGAGCATATCACTAAGTATTTTGAGCAAGAGCCTCGTTAAGCAACACCTCATCCCTTCTTGATAGTATTGGCTTTTCCTATAGACTCAATGTGATCTTGGATCACTAAAATAGAAAATGTAGAGTCTTGAGCTTTGAGCTTGAGCCAATCCTTTTGTCCTTAGCATTTTGAGGGATCCACTTTTCTCATCCACGCCATGCCAATCATTGAGCTTTCCTGAAATACGTTTCTTGAAATAGCATTAGCTCAATGAGCTATATGTTGTTAGGAATTACCAAAACCCAGGGATAGTTGCACTTTCAATCTCCCCCTTTTTGGTAATTGATGACAACATATAGATCAAAGCTTCAACAAATGATAATAAGATTGAAAAACATTGTTGCTTTGAGAAGTATGTGAAAATCAAGAGCTCCCCCTAAATTTGTGCATTATTTAAAATTTGCTTTGGACTGCAAATGCACAATGAGTTAGGATCATGGGTTACTCTTCCATGTCACATACATCTTGGTGGAGTGCTCAAAATGATAATAATTAAACACATGCACTCATCACCAAGCAAAGTGAATGATCATATGAGAATATAATAGATAATATCATCTAACAAGCATTAATGTAGTAATATGATCAGACACGTGGTCATCCAAGAATCTCACAAAAGGCATAAAGTATCAAGCAAACACGCAAATAACAAAGTTCAACCACCAAAAACAAGAGAGAACAAAGCAACACTCTCTCTCGAAGCCTATGATCTATACATTTTTCTCCCCCTTTGGCAACAAGTTACCAAAAAGTTCACAAAAAATGCATAGTGCTGAACGACTCTCAGGCTTGGTCTTCATGTGATGGTGTAGAGATGGCTCCAAGGACAAAAGCTTATGTTGATGTAGCTGAAGCTGGTGGAGTGGGTGCTGGAGCTGGAGGCACTGAAGTTGTAGCTGGTGCAGATGATGTAGCTCTGGTGTCTGGAACATGCACTGCAGCAAATCTCTGTCCTTTGGGCACTCTAGCAAAAGCATCTCTAGTAGACTTGCCCTTCTTCTCCTCCACATCTTCCTGGAGTTGCTCAACTGCAGTTTGGATATCAGTAACTTTGACATCAAGAGCATAAAACTTCTGCTCTATG
This sequence comes from Triticum dicoccoides, assembly GCF_002162155.2. NCBI lineage: Eukaryota > Viridiplantae > Streptophyta > Magnoliopsida > Poales > Poaceae > Triticum > Triticum dicoccoides. The sequence continues at coordinate 178,987,610 of NC_041391.1, forward strand.
ATTCTCTCCAAACTCTCCTGGTTTTGAGTCAGGGTGGCCAAGCCCTTCTCAATCCTCAAGGTGGAGGCAATGAAGTAGCCAAGCTGATCTTGCTTGCTCTTTAGGAAAATCTGAGATGCCTCTTCAGCAGTTGGCATCTTTGCAGCTTTCTTAGCCCTTGCTTTCTCTTTCTTCTCTTGTGCTTGCACAGATGATGGTTCATTTTCATCCATCACAATGGTGTTGTCCTCAAAATCAGGGTAGATGGGCAGGTGCTCCTTGTCCAAAAGATATGTGCATGTGCCCATCTTGGAGTTTATGAGCTCCTGAATGTGTGCGGCATATCCACAAGATCTCTTCTGATCAGCAGCAGTCCTTTTAATTATTTCCACAATCAGACTCATGACTTTGAATTTGTGAGGCACATCAAATATATGCAGCAAGTTGATTGCATGGCCTATGATCATCTTGTGATCACCTGACTTGGGCAGCAAAGTGTGCCTTAAGATCCAGTTGATAGTAGGCAATCCTGACAACACGTAATGTACAGATCCAAACTTATGTGTCTCTGGTGCAGCATCTGGGATCTCTCTGTACATGTGAGCCATAGAGTTGTGGTCTTTCTTCTTCTTGGCATAGACATCCAAATCATCCTCATTCTCTTTTGGAGCATTTATCAACTCAGCCCATTCTTCAACTGGGGATTGGTACCTCATACCTTCAGACATCCAGACAATTTTCCCATCTGGGTAGAAATGAGCTGTCACGCCCAATATGCGACCCTATCCAAAAGGAACTCGAAGGTCCCACCAAGGATAGACCCGCATATTGAAACGCTTTTGCAAGCTGGATATCATTACATCAACATTACATAATAGATGGGGATACATAAAAGAGGCATACAATGCCACATGAATACAACATCATGATACATCAGAGCATCATCGGACTACGGATGAAACACAAACAGAAACTCAAACGACATCCACCCTGCTAGCCCAGGCTGCCGACCTGGAACCTATCCCCTGATCGAAGAAGAAGCAGAAGAAGAACTCAACGCAAGCAAGCATCACTCTCACGTCATGATCATTGCATAACCTGTACCTGCAACTATTGTTGTAGTAATCTGTGAGCCACGAGGACTCAGCAATCCCATTACCATGGGTATCAAGACTAGCAAAGCTTAAAGGGAAAGGAAGGGGTAAAGTGGTGAGGCTGCAGCAGCGACTAAGCAAGTATGGTGGCTAACATACGCAAATAAGAGCGAGAAGAGAGCAAGCGGAACGGTCGTGAAGCTAGCAATGATCAAGAAGTGATCCTGAACTCCTACTTACGTCAAACATAACCCAGAAACCGTGTTCACTTCCCGGACTCCGCCGAAAAGGGACCATCACGGCTACACACACGGTTGATGCCTTTTGATTCGGATCTGGTGTCAAGTTATCTACAACCGGACATTAACAAATTCCCATCTGCCTATAACCGCAGGCACGGCTTTCAAAAGATTATACCCTGCAGGGGTGTCCCAACTTAGCCCATGATAAGCTCTCGCGATCAATGAAGGATATACCTTCTCCCAGGAAGACCCGATCAGACTCGGAATCCCGGTTTACAAGACATTTCGACGATGGTAAAACAAGACCAGCAAAGCCTCCCGCTGTGCCGACAAATCCCGATAGGAGCTGCACATATCTCGTTCTCAGGGCACACCGGATTGCCCAAACTTTCGGTAGGCCAGCCCAGAGTTGCCCCTGGTGGCCACGGTGGCAGACAGGTTGGACCAACACTCACGACGAGCACTGGCCCAGGGGGGATAAAATAAAGATGACCCTCGAGAGCGCGACTCCCAAGGGAAAAAGGGCTAGGTGAGGCAAATGTAAAACCAAGGTTGGGCCTTGCTGGAGGAGTTTTATTCAAAGTGAACTGTCAAGGGGGTCCCATAAATCACCCGACCGCGTAAGGAACGCAAAATCTGGGAACATAACACCGGTATGACGGAAACTAGGGCGGCAAGAGTGGAACAAAACACCAGGCAAAAGGCCGAGTCTTCCACCCTTTACCAAGTATATATATGCATTAATAATATAAGAGATATTGTGATATCCCAACCAAAATCCTGTCCACCATGGAGCAATCTTCAACTTCACCTGCAACTAGCAACGCTATAAGAGGGGCTGAGCAAAAGCGGTAACATAGCCAAACAACGGTTTGCATAGGAAAGGTGTCAAAGGTTAGAGGTTCATGGCAAAATGGGAGGCTTGATAAACAGGTGATAGGTAGCGCAACATAGCGATAGAACGAAGCAACTGGCATAGCAATGATAGTAGTGAGATCTAGGGTAGCAGTCATCTTGCCTGAAATCCCGCAAGGAAGAAGAACGAGTTCATGAAGAAGACGAACGGATGAAGCCGAACCAAGCGTAGACGAACGAGTCCTCACGATCGCAACGAAATGGGAACTATCGAAAAGAAGCACACAACATAGTAAACACACCACACATGAACAAGACATGATGCACGAACAAACATGATGCAAGACAAGACCACATGAAGCTACTCATGGCAAGAGATGATGCAAACAAGAGCAACACATCAAGGCAAGTTTAAATGAGGCCGGGAACAACATATAACAATTCCGGTAAGTCCTCATATGCATATTTCGAAATTGGTCCAGATCTAAATAAACCTTATGTTCGAGTTGTTAAACAGCAAGTTAAGATGAACCAAGATGATCTACACGAGATTCTAGTCAAGTTACATATAAAGTTCATTTAGTTCGGAGCTACGGTCTAGAAGATATGAGCAAAACAAGTTAAACATGGCATTGATGCAAAATGCGTACAAACATCAAGTAAACATCACAAAACAAGGATGCAACATGATAATATGAAACTACATGCGATTCTAAGCAAGTTTCATATAGAGCACACTCAAAACGGAGCAACGGTTTAACACATGCACTCTATACAAGTCACAACAACAATCTGTCCAAAACAGCAACTAGGCATATTGCAAGCATCAAAACAACATGCTACAGCACCACAACATGAAAACAAATGGCATGGACATGATGTACACGTAATGCATAACAAAACATGAACACTGAGCTAACTCCAGAAATCACTAGAACATGCTCAAACACACATGGTAAGATTGCAAGTAATAACAATTCAGACTTTGCAGAAAATAACATCAGGTTGCAATGTTTAGAGCTATCAAATAACATGTTACAGTAACTTATAATGGCAAAAAAAGGCATGGCATGAATCTACTAATTGCATAGATCAAAAGTCCCTTACTGACCATAAGCCAAAAAGGATCAGAAAATATGATGGCACCCATGTAAACATGGCAAGTTATATTACAGACTCATACATGGCAGAAACAGAATTATGAAGGCATGTAGATGAGCTTGTATCACTCACCACAGAGCAATATATAGCATGGCAAGGCAACCAACAGTAAGAAGGCATGTTTGTGAAGTTAATCATGGCAAGAGCAAGGTCATAGGGTGCATGGAACACTAGCAAAACACATGGCAACAATTGAACTTAATGTTAACAGGCTGCCAGCAACATTATGAAGCAACTTTAGAGCAAGATTAAAACAAGCTACAGCAAGCTATAAATGCAACCAGGGGCATGGGTGGATAGAGAATGACATGTAGAACAAAACATATTTAGTGATCATCTCCAGATTATGCATAGAATGACTAGTAGAAGCAGGTTTACATAGCATCACGAAATAACAGATTCAGCCTAGCAAAACAGCAACATCAAGTACACTACTTAACAAGCTCGATTCACTCACCACAAGTCATTGCATGGCAAGATAAGCATAGCATCATCAATAAGACATGTTTGTGAAACAAACCAAGTCAAGAACAAGTTCATAGCATACAAGGATCAACTATAACAACCTTGGCAAAATTGAATAACATGTAAACAATCTGCCAGGAAACATTTTGTAGCAAAAGTAGAGCACAAAAATGACATGCTAGACTAATCCATAAATGCAAACAGATGCATGAATGGATAGACAATAACCATATGTTCAAAACATCCTTACTGAAGTATCTCAAAATATGCATGGATCTCTCTGTAGCATCATGTTTACATGGCATCAAAATAACAGCAGAACAGGGACTAAAATCAGCAATATCACGAAGCCTAGTTTGCATGCTTGTGCTAGTCACCACATTGAACACAAAAATACATGGTAAGCACCACTGTAAAGATAGCAAGGCATAGATCAAAACACATGTATACATCAACCTCATAGGATGCACACATCAATCATAGCAAAAATAAAAAAAGAGCTCGTTCTGTTAACACAGCAGACAACATCATGAAGCACTCTTGCAACAATGATTCAGGCATCAAGATGAGCTCAAATGAATATGATGCAATGGAATGAAATAAAGTACTCGTTGAGATGAACAATTTGACATATTACACGCACGAAACGGAGCTACGGATGCAGAGATACGATGCGATGAATATGGCATGATTATAACAAAATATTCGGGACTTAGTGGAATAATTGGGGTCAACCTTCGGGAAACTGGATCTGCACGGATTCCGAGGTTCACCGGATTCTTGCCGGAGTTGGAGAGGACGACGGAGAGGGGTAGGGGCGAGCTTGCCCGGCCGGATCCGGGGCGGATCCGGCACGGCGGCGGCGAAGGGCGCGGAGGGCGGCCGGACGCGGAGG
>NC_041391.1:178992661-179023263 GCF_002162155.2 Triticum dicoccoides
CGGCGGAACCGCTGGAGCGGGCGGCGGCGCGCGGGCTCGCACGGGCCCGCGATGGGCCTGGCGGGCCGCGGCGGTGGACGGCGGCGGAGCGCCACGTGGCGGCTCCGGATAGGCGCAGGGAGCGGCGGCGGACATGTCCGGCTCGGGACGGACACGTCCAGCGGCGCGGAGGGAGGAAGAAGCTAGGGTTTATCCGCGAATTTCGGAGGGGGGACTAATTTATAGATTCTGGGAGCTAGGAGAGTCCAAATGAGGAGCGGTTTTTGCCCACACGATCGTGATCGAGCGACCGAGAGCATGGAGGGGAGTTAGATGGATTTTGGGCCACTTTGGAAGGGTGTTGGGCTGCAAAGAGAAAGGGGGGTTTCGGGCTACGCGGTTAACCATTGGAGTATCAAACGACCTCCAAATGGCACGAAACTTGACAGGTGGTCTACCGGTGTTATACCAAGGCCGCTTGGCAAGACTCGGTCCATTCCGAGAAAGTTTAACACCCACTCACAACGAGAGACAAAAGGGGAACGCCGGAGGGCATAGGAGCGCCGGATTGCGAAACGGACAACGGAGAAAATGCTCGGATGCAAGAAACGAACATGTATGCAAAATGAAATGCACATGATGACATGATAAAATGCAACACGCAAGCAAATGACATGGCAACAACGACGAATAACTGGCAGATACCTGGCGCATCGAATCCGGGGCGTTACATGAGCTGTGGAGTAAAACTGCATGATGAGCTTGGTGAGCTTCTGGCTAACAAATTCATCTACTCCATAAGCATTTAAGCTGTCATACACTCCTGGATAGTGCTCTTCATTCTTCCTGAGGTACTCCCAGTCAACCCATCTCATGTCACAAACTATGGGCTTCTTGTCAAGCAAAACTGTCTCATAGAAATCTTATTGTTCCTTAGTGTGGAACCTGTAGTCCACTGCAGTTCTTCTTCTGACAGCATTGGGATCAGTCTGTCTCCATAGTCTCAGTCTTGCATCCTTCCTGAGCTTCATATCCTTTGCAACTGTATGAGCATCATTATGATAAGGAATCTTGGGCTTCAACTTTCTCAGAACAAGTGTGTCATCTTCTTCATCATCTGCAGCCTCAGGCACTGGGGCCTTGTTCTTCTCTTCAGCTGGATACTCCTGGTGTTCCTCTTAGGTGCAGACTTGGGCTTAAGAGCAGCAGCCTTGGGAGCATCTTTGGGCTTAGATGGAGCAGCCCCTGATCTTATAGCATCTCCCATCAGCTTCTGAGCTTTAGGTGCTGGTGCAGCAACCTCTTCCTCTTCTTCTTCCATCATTGAGGGCTTTCCAACAACTCTGGCCATTGTCTTCTTGACCCTTTCTTTCCTTTTCTTCCCTTCTGCAGCAGCCTCTTTGGGTTCATATTCCAAAGGTACTTGAGTAGAGGCTCTGGCCTTAGACATGGGAACTCTTTTTGCAGGAGCCTTTGTCTTCATTCCTGGCTTTGTGGTAGCAGTTGTGCCATATTCCTTTTTCAGCACTGTCGGTGTCAAAACCGGCGGATCTCGGGTAGGGCGTCCCGAACTATGCGTCTAGGCAGATGGTAACAGGAGACAAGGGACACGATGTTTTTACCCAGGTTCGAGCCCTCTCGATGGAGGTAAAACCCTACTCCTGCTTGATTAATATTGATGATATGGGTAGTAGAAGAGTAGATCTACCACGAGATCAGAGAGGCTAAACCCTAGAAGCTAGCCTATGGTATAATTGTTGTTCATCCTACGGACTAAAACCCTCCGGTTTATATAGACACCGAGAGGGCTAGGGTTACACAGAGTCGGTTACAATGGGAGGAGATCTACATATCCGTATCGCCAAGCTTGCCTTCCACGCCAAGGAAAGTCCCATCCGGACACGGGACGAAGTCTTCAATCTTCTATCTTCATAGTCCAGGAGTTCGGCCAAAGGTCATAGTCTGGCTATCCGGACACCCCCTAATCCGGGACTCCCTCAAGCACCTTCTTCTTAGAAGTGGTTGTCGGTGTCAAAACTGGCGGATCTCGGGTAGGGGATCCCAATCTGTGCGTCTTAGGCTGATGGTAACAGGAAGCAAGGGACACAATGTTTACCCAGGTTCGGGCCCTCTCGATGGAGGTAAAACCCTACTTCTTGCTTGACTAATATTGAAGATATGAGTAGTACAAGAGTAGATCTACCACGAGATCGTAGTGGCTAAACCATAAGAGCTAGCCTATGATGGTACAATTGTAATTGTGATCGGCCTTCTAAGGACCATCCTCTCTGGTTTATATAGACACCGGAGAGGGCTAGGGTTTACATGGAGTCGGTTACAAGGAAGGAAATATAATATCCGGATCGCCAAGCTTGTCTTCCAAGCAAAGGAGAGTCCCATCCGGACACGGGCCGAAGTCTTGAGTCTTGTATCTTCACGCTTCAATAGTCCGGACGATGTATATAGTCCGGCTATCCGGATACCCCCTAATCCAGGACTCCCTCAGTAGCCCCTGAACCAGGCTTCAATGACGATGGGTCCGGCGCACAGTCTTGTCTTCGGCATTGCAAGGAGGGTTCTTCCTTCCGAATACTCCAAGGTAATTATCGAATACGTAGACCGTGTCCAGATCTGCAAAATGATCTTCACATACCACCATAGAGAGAATGATACTTCAACTGATAACTTTTAGACGACGTGATATGCCATTACAGCCAGGTCATTATTCGAACTGTTTTTCCCATAACCAGCCACAACGCGCATTGCAGGGCGGTTTCCTTGACACGTCTTGTCAAAGCAGAGATCATGTCCCCTTATCACGAGATTCTCATCAATACGGGTATGCGTAATCCAACCGCACCGCTAATTGCGGCGAGTGGGAGGTGAGCGGGTTCCACCAGGCAAGTGGGGAGGCGCAAAAGCTTTTACCATCCCTTATAAAGAGATAAGGTCTCTTCCTCTTTACCCACGCCTTCTCATTCTGCTAACTCATTCCCCTCTGCTCGAGCCCTAACGCCCAAGCCTTCTTCTTTTCCATCGAAGAGAAGTTTTCCAAAGATGTCCGGATTCGGAGCAGGAGGCAGATGGATGGCCTCTACCGTCCGGGAGAAGGATATCAAGAAGCTCCGGGAAGCCGGGTATCTGGCCAAGAAGATTGGCCACCGTCTCCCACCAGCGGGACAGGTCGTCCCTACTCTGGAGCCTCACGAGAGAGTCGTGTTCCTTCTCCATTTTGTCCGCAGGCTCGGGTTTCCCCTCCAACTCTTTTCTCAATATCTCGACGTTCATCGTCGTGTGCGAGACCTTTCTCCGGATTCTGCCTCACTTCGGCCTGTGGCTGAAGATTTTCAATGTGAAGCCCAAGGTGGTAAGTGGCGAACACACCGAGTGCGGCGGTGCCATGGTGAGCAAGATGCCCAAGGTCGTTTGGCTGAAGGGCACTTTCAACAACTCCGTCAAGGAGTGGCAGCAGCAGTGGTTTTATATCATCGAACCACACGGCAAAAAGTGGGTTACAGCTCCTGAGTTCAGATCCGGAGCTCCACTACGGCTCACGTCCTGGCCCAAGAAGGGCCCGAACTGGTCCTCGTTCGATGAGCTATCACTGCTCCAGACGCGCGTTCGGAGCGCGGTTGACAAGGACGTGAAACTCGTCGACGTAGTCCAGGTGATGCTAGTTCGCCTGGTTCTACCTTGTCAGCATCGAGCCTGCACTTTGTGGGAGTTCGACCCAACCGAGCACCAGACCCTTCAGGAGCTCTATGACTCCTCCCACGAGGATATCTGGAAGGTGCTCCTCAAGTCCGGCAAATCATGGCCGGACTCCGCCGAGGATCGGGGGTATCTATTATCCCATTCTCCAAGCCCAGTAAGTTACATTCACGCCCTGTCCATCCATGCTTCAGTTGGCATGTCATGAGGGAGACATTTTAATCGTGTTTCATCATGACCTCAGGGATGGATTAAGAAGGTGGAGCGGATGCATTGTCCGGCCCCACTGCCGGAGGAACCGGCCGAACCTCTTCTAACGAAGATGCTGGTCTCCACGCCTCACGAGGCGACAAAGAAGGAGGACTCCAAGAAGGTCAAGAAGACCCGAAGTGGCCTCCGTCTCCACGAGACTTCGGATGCTAAATCCGAAGACTCTAGTGACGCTCCTTCTTCCAAAGACGAAGAGTAGGAAGCAGAGGAGGGCGAGCCTCACTCTGTAGGTGGGAAGAAGCGCGCGGCTTCCCCGTCCCTAGAGGCCGAATATCCCAAGAGGGGGAGAGGTGCCCATCCAGAGGCATCCACCCCGGCTGCCGACAGCGGCCCGGAGTGGGATCCCAGAGCCCAGCCCCTGGAAAAATCGTAAGTAATCGAATCCCGAATGCGCCTATGCATTCAGGGTCGTCTGAGTATAGTAGTTTTAACTGTCGCCTTATCTCGTGCAGGCCGGCGAGATCTCCTGCCAGACAGTCATCACCGGAGGTTTCGTTGATTTCGGATGATGTGGCGAGCAAGACGCCTTCGAAGGCTCTTTTTCCGGAGTCCAGGCGCGACACCGAGGTGTCGTCTCGAGGAGACCTCGAGCTGGATAAGGTCCTGGAGACCTCAAAGGCCCCAGGATCGAGCGAGCGGCCACCCTTCAAGGAGGGAGGCTTGCCTACTCCGCCGGCAACCTCTGTCTACGCAGAGCTGTCGGGCGGTCTATCGACGGTGTTGAAGAACGCATCTATCGTCAAGGAACATCGGACCCACATGGGTGCGGTGGTTGAAAAGATTCAGTCTGCTGAAAGCGGGCTGAATGAGTCCTGCCTTGGCCTTATAAAGGCTTTTGAGGTATAGTTTCTAAGGAAACTTTGAGGAATCATCATAATATGAGTAGTAGCCCCTGATACACTGTCTGGTGAAAGATAGAGAGCCGGGCAGGGGATCAACTCCACTTTTTGTGTGGACCCTTGTTAATGACGTGTACCACTTTGTTTCAAAGCAGGCGTCTGTGGAGAAGACGACCGCATATCAGGTGGAAGTGTCCGTACTGAAGCAGAGCCTGGCACGGGCCGAGGAAGAACTTGGCCGTGTGAGGAAGCAATTAGAGGAGAAGCATGGTATGTTTAAACATTGTCTTGCATTAGGCACGAATGAATAAGTGTGCCTATTAAAAAGTATTTATGTTATACACCCTAGGAGCGAGTGCCGAATATGAGGCGCTGAAGAAGGTAGTGGCTGATGCCCACGAGAAGGCTGCCGTCGAACACACGCTTCGTGAAAAACACGAGGCCAGGGTCGTCACAGCTGAGCGGGATCTCCAGGAGGCTGTGACAAAAAGCGAGATCTTGGAGCAGAGTCTAGTAGGGAAAGAATCCGAACTCACCCAAGCTCCAAGCCGTGGAAGATGCTCGGGAAGAAGCTCGAGGTGCTGTACGGGACATTCAGGAGGCCTAGAAAGTTGCGGCTGGTAAGGCCTATTGTATCTATGGCCATTATTACATTATAGTGTGGAGAACTCTAAGCGGCAAGCTGAATTCTTGATTTTACAGGGGCGTTTGCGGATCTGCCTCATAGCATATCAGATGCTACCAAATTTTACCGGACCGAGGAGAGGGAGTCTGCGGAGAGGAACTTCTGGTCGCAGTATTTGGCGCCGAACTATCCAGTGCCTTTTATCGATCAGCTGAAGCAGCTGGTCGAACTGCACCAGGCGGCCGAACTAGCCATGAAGGACTTGGTTATCCGGTTGTGGCCTGCAAAACCAATTCCAAGCAGTTACTTTGGACTCGTGAAGCGGATTGTGGGCACCTGTCCTCGGCTTGATTCTATCAAGTGATCAACCTGTATAGAAGGTGCGCGCATGGCGCTTGCCCATGCAAAAGTGCATTGGGGGAAGCTTGATGCGGAGAAGCTGATAACTGAGGGGCCACCAGAGGGTAAGGAGTATCGCAAGCCCGAACTGTCCTATGAAGGTGTACTGAAGGGGGCCCGCCTAGCGGCGGATAAGTGCACCAAAGACATTATATTTCCCTGAAGGCATTCTTGCCAATATTTGTAATATGGGATAATGGAACTTTTATTATGTATTGCCTATTTTGTGTGAACATATGTTCTTCGCGCGCGGCTGTTTATTGTATGTAAATTCTGAGAGTTGGCCAGTCGTCGGCTTCAGCCCCCACGTGAGAAGTACGGGGGTGTTCGGGGTATTTCTGAACACTCTTTATCCCATGGTTGGGTCCTTTTAAGGAGGTGTTTCTCACCATGAACCAGGCAATCGGACTATATATGGCTTTACTACTCTCACTTAGCCATAGGAATTCGAGTATGGTCGGTGCAGCCCCTAGTGTTCGGAAGGACGAACTAGGAGCTCTATTGGCGCCTGATCGGAAGACTGATCTGTCGCAATCTGCATTTTATAGTGGTGTTATGCGGGATAAATCTTTAAGGATTTTACAACCTCTCGAACAGCTGACCAGCTCTCGCTGCATCATGACAGTCGGTTTTCGGCTTTCCCTACTGAGGTGCTCGTCCGGCAGAACCGGGACACAATCGCAGTAGTTCTCCCAGCGCTACCTTAGCCAACGGAACGGAACGTAAGGTACCAAAACATGGGAGCCGGGCAAACCCAACCAATGACCCAAGACATGATTCAGAGCTGATGCATATAGTGTTATAAGTTCGTGGTGTCGAGCAACCGAAAAGGTGGTCGTACTTTAGTGCCGTACTGTGAAGCCCCTGGCATAACCGGGTGTAACACGAAGCATGGCTGCCGTTTTTTTGGCAAAGAGGCGTCGATGATAAACGATGGCCGTTACATGTTATTTAAGTCTACGCATTGCAGTAGGTTGATATGTCTATGCATATGAGTGCGATTTATGATTATGAAAAAGGAATGGTTTTTGGCGGAACCTGTGATGGCCGGACTGGAGGGAGTTGTGAATGGATCGAAAGTGAATCCGAACTGCCTTCTACCTGCATGGTCTTGTCCTTGTGTGTCCGGCCGATTCCATGCCACCAATCCTGTTCTGCATAAAAGTTAGTTTGTGAAGGTAAATGCTCGGAGGCAGCCGAGCGTCCTCCCGTGGATGGTCTAAAGGATCCTGATCGGATCCTGGTGACCCCAGCAGCTATACGGGGAAGTTGCCCGGACTCCTCCGTGGGTGTCCGGATAGATGGTTGTCATATCAAAATATTGATAGGCATGGACGACTTGCTACTCTGGTAGCTGTATGATTTCCACTCTAAGGGCGGGGTTTCGGCCTTGTATGTAGGCGTGAGTATATCACCGGTGTTGGCCTAATGGTTTACCACGTGGAATCTAGTCAATGTAGTTCATCCCGTTAGCATACGGTGGGTTACCGTATGAGGGGAGTGCGCCGATGGCGTGGCATTTTTTGGTTATCTGAGAACAACCGTTAGAGCGGTGGGCCAATGAACTTGGCCTTTGCACCGGACACCTTATGGAAGGTGTTTATTTTTAGATTTATACCCGCAGGGGCTTTATGTGTTATGGAGCCCCTGGACTACTAGGTCTAGGGTACGACAATTGAGTTGTCGTGGTTTGTATGATAGGGGACGATCAGTCGTATTGTTGTGCCCTGGGGGGTCTCTTGACTAGATGCCGCCCTTCATTGTTTCCAGCACATGACCGGTCGCTTTTTTTTGAAGATCCAGCATTCTCTGTTGGTATGTTTTGCCGTCCTTCTTGGAGTACCGTGAATTTCACACGGTTGATCGAGTTTGTGGCTTGGGTCGAATAGGCTTGAGCTGTTTTTTGTCCGTTGACCGGACTGGGAGTTGCTGAACTTGGCACCAGCTTCCCTGACTTGACATTTATGGCTATTGCGCCGAGGCTTGAGGATGCCTCTTCATGTATCCTTCTTGTTGTCTTGGACTGTAGTGGTGTGCGGACGTCGGGTTGTGTACCTTTGGATCGCCTGCTTAGGTTGAGGTAGCCAGTTGTGTCGCGTATGCCCTTTGTTAGGGCGGTCGAGTTCATACTTTTCGGTGTCCAGGATCTTGGTCCACCTATCCATTAGCATATCCTGGTTGATTTTAAGCTGCTCTTGCTTCCTTTGCAGGCTCCTTGCGGTGTCCATGAGTCATCGCTTGAAGCGAATTTGTTCCACTGGATCTTCATGCACGATGAATTCATCATTGCCGAGGCTTACCTCGTCTTCGGAGGGGGGGTGTATAGTTGTCCCTCTCCAAGTATCCCACTGTGGCCTGTCCGGCTTGCTTGAAGGTAGGCTGATTAGGGTTGTATTCCTCTTCGGCACCATCCGGATTGTTTACATCTTCGGGGCAGGCATTGATGTGGCGGGGCTTGGAGTGGCGCCGAAGACGCCCATACTTTGATTTTCCCTCTAAGGGGTTATCCTCTGTTGCCTCGTCACCATTGGTTTCCTTTGGAGTATCCACCATATATATATCGTATAAAGAGGTGGTTGTCCACTGCCCTGTGAGCGGTGGCTCCCGTAAGTCTTCTGCATCGTCATCCATACCGTCGATGTCTTCGTAGTTGAAGTTAAGCACATCGGTTAAATCATCGACCGTGGCAATGTAGTGAGTGGTGGGTGGGCAGCGAATTCCTTCATCACCTACTTCCCACTCAGGCCGGACATAGTTCAGCCCAGAGCCTCCTGACAAAGAGAGAGACTTTAATGAATTCAGCGTGTCGCTAAAGGGCGAGTGCTGAAAGATGTCCGCAGCGGTAAACTCCATTACCGGAGCCCAATCTAGCTCGGCTGGCTTGAGAGTGTGCGGGCCAGAACCAACAATCGGATACAAGTCTGGGGCCCCGGGGCTACAGGCCTCCACAGAGGTGAGACCTGTGTTCGGCTCCACCGCCGATGAGTATGCGGCCTGCGGGGCGGGGTCTAGCCCTCCATCCTTGGGCAACGCAACCTGTTCCGGATTTAGTTCCGGGGCTATTGCAGGGATGATATTCCGAGCATTGTCCAACAGCAGGTCTAGGTCGTGCCCGTCGTGACGGTCCGGCGCTCCTGGCACAGGGCCGAATCCGTCGAAGATCAAGTCTCCGCGAATATCTACCATGTAGTTCAGGTTTTCGAACCTGATCTGGTGGCCAGGGGCGTAGCTGTCGATCTCCTCCAGATGACCAAGCGAATTGGCGCGGAGTGCGAAGCCGCCGAACACAAAGATCTGTTCGGGGAGAAAAGTCTCGCCCTGGACGGTGTTGTTGGTGATTGAAGACGCCATCAAGCCTTGAAGCAACGACACATAGGAACTCTCAATGAAAGCACCAATGCCGGTGTCAAAACCGGCGGATCTCGGGTAGGGGGTCCCGATCTGTGCGTCTTAGGCTGATGGTAACAGGAAGCAAGGGACACAATGTTTACCCAGGTTCGGGCCCTCTCGATGGAGGTAAAACCCTACTTCCTACTTGATTAATATTTAAGATATGAGTAGTACAAGAGTAGATCTACCACGAGATCGTAGTGGCTAAACCCTAAGGGCTAGCCTATGATGGTATGGTTGTAATTGTGATCGGCCTTCTAAGGACCATCCTCTCCGGTTTATGTAGACACCAGAGAGGGCTAGGGTTTACATGGAGTCGGTTACAAGGAAGGAAATATAATATCCGGATCGCCAAGCTTGTCTTCCACGCAAAGGAGAGTCCCATCCGGACATGGGACGAAGTCTTGAGTCTTGTATCTTCACGCTTCAATAGTCCGAACGATGTATATAGTCCGGCTGTCCAGATACCCCCTAATCCAGGACTCCCTCGGTGGCCTCATCCTCAACAGCCACATAGTCCTCATCTTCAGAATATGAGGTTTTCTTCTTCCTTGCCCTGGTTGCTGCCTTGGGCAAATTGCTGGGTGTGCTCCTGCTGCCATCATCATAACTGCTAGAGGGACTAGTGCCCCTAACTCATGTGAACTTGCTCCTCAGACTTGTTCTGACTGTCACTCTGATCTGACATGATGCAAACTTTGACAGCAGACCCTGTGAATAGATGTAGATGAGGTAGAGTAGATGAGCTTCACAAAGCATAGAGGTTTTTGAAAAAAATGAGTCAAATACTTAGTTTTAGTTTTCCACAAAAAGCATTTCGGACCTACCGATTTGTAAACTCGGTGATACCGAAGCAGCTTTTGGAACCTAAACTAGTGAACTCGGACAGACCGAGTCACAGTTTGGTGGCACCGAGACTTCTAGGGTTTCACAAAGAATCGATCTCGGTCACACCGATTTGCAATTCTCGGTCAGACCAAGAATCACATGTGCAATGGCCTGAGCCAAATCGGTGAGACCGATTTCTACAACTCGGTCGGTCCGAGATGAATTCGGCGGAAACCTAACCCTAAATTTTCAATCCAAAACTAATCTACGGAGTGATTTTGCTGGATATGAAGATTTCAAATGTGGCAAGATTCATGGCAATGCAATGTGCTAGGAATCGGAGTTAAGAATACCACAAAGATTCAAATCCATACCCTAATGCGGTGATGGATTTGCTACGACGGCAACGGCGGAGCAGAATCCCGTTGACGGTGGCAGAGACCAGCGGCGGGAGGTCGCTGGTGATGAGGAGGACAATCTGAAGACCTGATGAGGTAGGGCAGGCTAAGCGCGGGCGAAGGGTTTCGGAAGATTTTCCAAAATTTAACCTGTGAGTATATATAGCCTGACCCTATCGGTGTGACCGAGTGGAACAACTCGGTGGCACCGAGACGCATTACTGCAAGCAGTTACTGCAACTCGGTGTGACTGAAAAGTTCAAATCGGTTGCACCGAGATTGAAAACCTAGATCAACTTAGTGTTCTCGGTATGACCGAAATGGATGAATCGGTCAGACCGAAACGCACAAAGAGGTTTTGGAAGTTTAAGTCTGTGACGAATCAGGGACTCCTAGTGCCCCTCACACAGAGTGGTTCAAATCTGACTTGATCAAACTTTGTGATATAGCATGAATAGAGTTTGAGACAAGAAAAGCATGGATAGCTAGAGAAGGTTCTTAGGCATTCTTGTCCATCCACTTGGCAAAAGAATAGAAACCAAACAATCAAAGCTACAAGTGTATGTCCTCGAATGAGTAAAATATGCAACCAACATGCTCACACAATAAAATTGCAAATGAAATATGTGACAGAGCATGCACACACAATTCTAGCATCTATCAAGCGATTGGCGATGACGAGGTCATCTATATATGACTATATTGACTTAGGAGTCAAATGAGAACATTTGATCATAGGTCATACTCATCGTTTAAGCACAAGTGGGGTTACCACTTTTACATAAAGCATCATTGTGTTCACACCATTAGAGCTGCTTTAGCTCAATTCTTAGAGTAAATCTCCCCCTACATGTGAGACCCCCCCTAAGAGGGATGAACTAACCTCGGGTTTTGTCGATGATGACTTCATGTAGGTGTTGAAGATGTAAATGCTCAATGTTGATGTAGATCATTTGGAGCAATCCATTGGAGTGAGTTGCACTTTCAATACCTACACGGGTTAGTCCCACAAGGAACAAACAAGGATATCCATAGACATCGAGTGATGCACACACACAAGATGATGTCTATGAAAGCGTTAGATTACCTTGTCCCTTGTCTTACCAACAAGACGGTTTGTGACTCCATGAACTAGTGCAAGATGTGGAAGTTGATTGCAGTTGTTCTCGCCAAAATGATAAGAGTGAAGTATGTTAGCGGAGTTACCCTCAAGAACTCTCTAGTTCTTCTTCTTCGGAATCCACATCATCTTGATGGGAATCCTTGGAGTTGTAGTCGTACTTGATGAAGTAGAACTTGATGTAGTCTTGGGAACCCACTTGACCAAGGCCTTAGGAGCTTCTTCGAATGCATCAATCTCCTCTTGAAGCTTGTCCTTGCCTTTTTGCTTGTGGTCTTGTGGTGGAAGATCATCTTGAGCTTGTGTCCCTTTGAAAGAAGTAGGATCATACTTCTATTGTTGAGGAACAAACTTCGTCTTGGGGTATTGATCTTCTTCCCACTCAACTCCATTGGCATTGAACTTTCATTCAAAGCCAACACCTTGGTTCTTCCGGTGCCTTCCTTGCTTGCGTACAATTTCCTCAAATTGCTTACTCCCGGCAAGGCTCTTGTAAACACCTTTCTCTATAATTCCCTTCAAAAGGCTATTTTCTTGCTCAAGTGTAACTTGTCTAAGAGAATCATTAGGGGAATCAAGAGAACTACTAGAAGCAACAATATTGGATTTAGCATGATTATTGTTACTACTAGAGGAAGAATCTTTCTTGTTCTTGTTACTAGACTTGACTTGAGGCAAGTAAGTAGATAAGAGTAAACGCTTGTCAATGTAAGAAGAACTTTTCTTGCGAAGATCATCATTGATTGCCTTTAAAAACTCATGTTCTTGCTCAAGGTTGAGCTTTTCAAAGCTTAACTTCTCATGAGTCCTTAAAAGTTCTCGATGATCTCCTAAGATAGTTTCATGAGCTAACTTAAGAGTGTTTAGTTCTTTAGTTAGGAGCTCAATCTTCTCCTTATCATTGTCATTCGTTTTATCTTGATTAGCATGATTATTTGACGTTTCATCATAGTATTCATCACTAGAGTTGTCAACAAGTAAATCATCATCACCTAACAAGTCATCTTCATCACTATTGAAATCAACATACTCGGGGTGTGTAACTTTGGGCCTTTAGCCATGAAGCATCTTCCAAGTCCTTCATTTGGTGAATCAAATATGTCGTAGGAGTTGGTTGACACAAGTGCTAGACCGGCAACACCTTCATCTCGAGTATATTCGGAGTCGGAGTGATAGCTTCTCTCGGAGTGATTGTCGGAGTCGGAGCCGGATACCCATTCACCAACATGAGCTTGATGTCTTCGTTTTGTGTAGCTCCTTGATGACTTGTCCTTCCTTTCTGAATCCTTGCTTCTCCGGGATGTTCTTTGTTCATAACGATCATCGCTACTCCTTCTTTCTCTTGATGGTGAGTCTTCTCTTCTACTTCTTCTTTTTGGAGAATCTTCTCTTCTTTTGTAGGGTGCCGTACACTCATTGGAATAGTGTCCGGGTCTTCCACAATTGTAGCAATTACGCTCATGACTAGAAGATCTTTTGTCATTGTAGGACCTTGACTTGGAACTTCTTTCCTTGCTCCTACTCTTGTAGAACTTGTTGAAGTTCTTCACCATTAGGCTCAATTCTTCATTGAAGGTTTGTTTCTCACTTGATGATGTGGGAGCTTCACATGAGGCTTTGTAAGCACCACTTGACTTGTTGTGGAGCTCTTCCTTATCCTTGAGTGACATCTCATGAGCAACAATTATTCCAATGACTTCTGTTGGCTTGAGATCTTTGTAATTGGGCATCATTTGGATCAATGTGCACATTGTATCATATTTTCCATCCAAGGCTCTTAGGATCTTCTTGATGATGAATTTGTCGGTCATCTCTTCACTTCCTAAGTCGGCAATCTCATTTGTGATGAGAGCAAGCCTAGAGTACATTTCAGCGACACCTTCACCATCCTTCATTTTGAACTTGTCAAGTTGACTTTGAAGCACATCCAATTTGGATTCCTTGACGGAGTCGATACCTTTGTGCATGTCAATCAAAGTATCTCAAATTTCCTTTGCATTCTCAAGACGGCTAATTTTGTTGAATTCTTCAGGGCACAATCTGTTGAAGAGGATATCACAAGCTTGAGCATTGTATTGCAACATCTTCAACTCTTCCGCGGTAGCATCACGGTTTGGTTCTCTCCCATCAAAGAATTCACCTTGCAAGCCAATACACACAATAGCCCAAACGGCGGGGTTATGTCCAAGAATATACATTTTCATCTTATACTTCCAACTAGCAAAATTAGTACCATCAAAGTAAGGACCTCTACGGTGGTAATTTCCCTCGCTAGACGCCATATGCTCCTAGGTTGTGAAACCAAGGCTATGACTACCAAAAGCTATGGAAATCAAAGCAAATGGAGACCAAAGCTCTGATACCACTTGTAGGATCGAAAGTATGTCTAGAGGGGGGGTGATTAGACTACTTGACCAAATAAAAATCTAGCCTTTTCCCAATTTTAGTTCTTGGCAGATTTTAGCAACTTAGCACAAGTCAAGCAATCAACCTACACATGCAATTCTAAGAGTATAGCAGCGGAATGTAAAACAATTGCATATGAAGGTAAAGGGGAGGAGTTTGAGAAGGCAAACGCAATTGGAGACACGGATGTTTTTGTCGTGGTTCCGATAGGTGGTGCTATCGTACATCCACGTTGATGGAGACTTCAACCCACGAAGGGTAACGGCTGCACGAGTCCACGGAGGGCTCCACCCATGAAGGGTCCACAAAGAAGCAACCTTGTCTATCCCACCATGGCCTTCGCCCACGAAGGACTTGCCTCACTAGGGTTGATCTTCACGAAGTAGGCAATCTCCTTGCCCTTACAAACTCCTTGGTTCAACTCCACAATCTTGTCGGAGGCTCCCAAGTGACAACAAGCCAATCTAGGAGACACCACTCTCCAAGAAGTAACAAATGGTATGTTGATGGTGAACTCCTTGCTCTTGTAATGGTATGTTGATGATTAGTCAAAGTCGGTGGGGCCAATTTTGGTAATAAGCTAACCAGAGAGTTGGTCACGCAAACTCGGTGGGACCGATTCGCTCATCTCGGTTGGACCGTAATGTTACGAAAGGGAAACAGAGAGTTTGCATTGCAATCTCGGTGGGACCGATCGCTCATCTCGGTTTGACTGAAATGTTACAAAGGGAAACAGAGAGATTACAATCCTATCTCGGTGAGACCGATATCCCCATCGGTGATACCAAAAAGACTAGGGTTTTGTGGAAGTGGCTATGACGTCTGAACTCGGTGGCGCCAGATAGAAAGAATCGGTGGGGCCGAGTTTGACTTTTGGTTTGGGTCATATGTGGATATGATAAAGTAGTTGAGGGCTTTGGAGCATATCACATTTTGAGCAAGAGCATCGTTAAGCAACACCGCATCCCTTCTTGATAGTATTGGCTTTTCCTATAGACTCAATGTGATCTTGGATCACTAAAATAGAAAATGTAGAGTCTTGAGCTTTGAGCTTGAGCCAATCCTTTTGTCCTTAGCATTTTGAGGGATCCACTTTTCTCATCCATGCCATGCCAATCATTGAGCTTTCCTGAAATACTTATCTTGAAATAGCATTAGCTCAATGAGCTATGTGTTGTTAGGAATTACCAAAACCCAAGGATAGTTTCACTTTCAGGGGGGAAACCATAAGCTTTACGAGTATAGTGCTTGTGCCATGGGGGATATGAAGGTGCAAACCGGACAAAGCTACTTCGCAACCAATGTTTGCTTTCAACTAGCCACTATGATTTGGTACGGACAAGAAAAGTACAATGAACAAATTACAATCTATTTTCCGGGTGAGATCAATAACTTAAGCACATATGGAAGAGTACCACCTATCTTGCGACGCTGTGTAGGCCTATGCTGATACGTTGAGGGTGCTGCGGGTGCAATGGCTGTCGGCGGTGGGGAACAAGACTTTAGACGGCAGACGGTCGGGTCGGGGGATAAATCATATTGCCGTGGACGAGGCGGACGTAGGAGCGGCAACGACAAGGTGGACGATGGCACCGATGAATTGAGAGGAGGCGATGAAAGGATCCTAATCCAGCGTCGTCAATGAGAGACGTCCATCTCTTGCAGTGGACGACGGGGTAGGGGTAGCGGCTCCGGTAAGGTGAAGGATTGGGTGGCAGACAGAGGAGGCTGGCTGCAGTGCGGAGGTTGTCGTGTCGCTGACGGTGTATGAATGGGGAAATAGAGGGGAGGGGGATCTCAAACTTCGGGACGCGCTTCTCTGAAATGTGGGAAAGTTATGAACTTATCCCCCATTTAAATTTTTGGACATCGCGTCGGTTGGGGATAGGACGGTAATCTCGCATCTCCCAAATATTTGTCGGTAACTATTTCGGGTGAGGAGAGGGTGTTTTGCCACCCATGGTTGGCGCTCACGGTGTATGAACGGGGCTGACAGGTAGGGCGATTGTGTCACGTCTGAGGGAAGTTACACATCTGCCCCTATTTAAAATATTAGCCTACATCGATTTCGGACAAGGAGAGTTTGTTTTTCCACCCACCGTGTATGAATGGGGAAATGGAGGAAGAGACACATGTCTTTCAGACGAGCTTCAATCAAACATGTTTTGCCACCCATGTTTGGCACCCACCGTGTCTGAACGGGCTCAGAGGCCGTCGTGTCACGTCTGATTGAAGTTACTAGTCTACCCCTATCGAAAGCAGTGTAAATCCGGTCGATAAGGATGTCAAGTGTCAGGGGTAGACAGTAATTTCCATCTCGCAAACACTTGCTTCGGGCAGCCCACAAATTATAGTGGGTGTTTAGCTGCTTCATTCAAAACTTGGGAGAATTAGCATTCACGTTTGCTCTGGGCCCTAGCAAACTAAATTCAAATCCAATTTGTATTCGATTACGAATATCCACAAATAATTCTACATTTTGTTATTTATTTCTTCAAAACCACAACAAAGATTTATTCCACCTTTATATATGATTATGATTTAGAAATGTCGTGATCTTCGAATTCAGTAGGTTGGATACACTCTGAGTCAAATAGTTATTTCATCCAATACAATATGCTCACACGAAAAACAGTTCACCTTATGTCAATCATACAAGTACTAAGGATTACCTCGCCTAAAAAATTTGGATCATTACAACACATGGACAACATAGGGCGTCTTGCAACATAATCCATTCGGAGACATGACACAACATGCAAGTACAAAATCTAATAACAATTTCAACTGGTATCTAAAGAAGAACCGGGATTACCCTGGGCTTCAGATAGCAGAAATAGCAGGACCTCCTCCGTCTTCAAATGCAACATTCTTAGTTCCTCCAATTCTTGGGTTGCTTGCATAATGCGTGCCGCTAATTCCGTAATTTCCAGCCTCAAGATAAAGATTACCTCATTCATGGCAGCCACACCATCTCTTTCTGCTTCTAGTAGAGCCTCAAGCACTATAATATTTGTGCTTAGACTGCTCTCCAGCGGTGTTGCCTCTGAACTTATACCATCTGGTAACATGGATGGCACACTGCTTCCACAAATAGATTCTGGGGTTGTACATTGTGTCCTAGTGTGAACGGCATCCTGAAAGGTTTCCGCTGGACATAAGTAAGAGATAGTTATCATATGATCCAGGCAGTAAGCTTACATGGTAAACAACAGACGAATTATTGCCGAGCATGGCAAGCTGTATTTAAATGGTTCGAAGCAGCACCAGCCGAAAATAAATTAAAATGGTAAGATGAAACTTGGGGTGTAAGTGGCAAATAAACGACATCCACCAGTCCCATCTAGTTAGTTTTTGCTAGCTCCCTAGTTCATTCCTCAAAAAACAAAAACTCTTTTGAACTATCATACCCCTAGTGGACTTTAATCGGGATTAAACGGGACCCAGTTGACATCCCTAGTTGAAAGGGAGTGTACCACCGCTATATTTTAAGTTGCCAAGGCATCTAAGCAGTTGAAATAATCTGAGAAAGCACTTAACAGTGTGGCCTCATATAAACTATGAAGACAGTCTTGTGATGAAGTTGAGAGGAAAGTTAAGGACTCAAATGAAATAGGCATGTATTTCTTTACGATAGTACAGTAGGCACTGCTAACATATTGGCCAACTCAGGTATAGCGTAACAACAAACAAGCATTCAAATCAAGCAATACAGCAAAGCAGACAACTGAACTATTTGTAATTCGGTAGGATTACAGGTTGAGGGCACAAGTCAAGAAAGCAGCCCACTCGCATTACATTTCACATGTACTAAAACACACTGGCTTACCATATGTTGCTGTGAAGCCTCGCTGCTGTTGCAATGTTCTTTGAAGATATCGTCAGCATCCCATGGTTGCAAATCTAGTTGTTGTAGTTTATTCTGCACCCTCTATTTATGTAAAATAAATTTTAATCGCATGCACTGGTCCGAATTGATCATCAATGGTTCATCTAAACTAATGAAATAAGGGTGTGTGCATACACGACAATATATCTGCTTCCCTCTATTTTTATGCTTGTTCGAGGTGCCAGCCCCAAAAGAACAAATATTTTGCTTGATGGGGTTGGTAGCTCCATAATTAATAGAAGCATCAAATTAGTCATGCAACTTGGGAAGATCAAGAACACACAAACAAGTAATGAACAGAGGCACAGAGCAGTGATGTAATAGCTAGCATCATAAAATGTAGGGTAAAACAAACAAAAAGCAGCGGAACCACATGCTAGTTTGCTGATGTGTAATTAAGCATAGAGAACATTAAGCAGTCTGATAGAACCAATAGGTGGCATCAGAACAACACCATTATCATAAATATAGCATTCAAGAAGTAAAATAGTAGGCAGTGATATCTAGGAAGTACAGTAATACTCCCTCCATTCCAAAATAGATGACTCAACTTTGTACTAACTTCAGTACAAAGTTAGTACAAAGTTGGGTCAGCTATTTTGGAACGGAGGGAGTACTTAGGACAAAACTAAAGCATATTAACTATATGTGCACTGGTATGTAATTTAGCACATGTAACATGTTCACTGCCAGAAGTATGGCCGTACGGGTGCAAGCAGAATAACACGTCTCATGAAAAACTGAATGATGCCCTGAAGAAATTCAAAGGTGCGGTGCTTATGCTAGGAAAGTGAACGTAGGCGCCGGCCGTTGGATAATAGTACCTGATTCTCGGTGGCGTATGGGTATCGTTGTCATACTTGATAGCTAAGGATCGTCGATGGTGCTTGTGTTGCGGTTGAGTTTGGGCCGGCTGTCGCCATCGCTGAAGTGGCTCCGATGCTACGGTTGCGGCGCCTGTCGACATACAAGAAAGCTCATCTGTGGTAAGTGAACAGTTGCACGATAAAGAGAAAAACGGAAGGAGTACAAATCGAAATAACCTAATGAGGCTGCAGCGTCGGTAAAGCAGGGCCGGTGGAATTGAATATGGCGTCTGTGGAGCGGGTCCAGTGCAGTGGACAAAGGCTTCGGTGGGCACATTGTACAGTGCTTTCGGTGAGGCGGATCAGCTATGGCGGACGAGGGCTTGTATGAAGGGCCAGCGAAGGGGCGAACGAGGGAGTCAGTGAAGGGCCTACACTGTGGTGGACGAGGGCGCCGGTTAAGCATATCTAGTGCGGTGGACCATGATGGCGGTCAAGGAGATCTGGAACGGTGGACAAGCCAGTCGCTGAAGCGGCTCCGGTGAAGTGGTGAGTTGGCAGTTGGGGGTTCCAAGGTGAGGAAGGTAGATCCGGCGGGTGTGAGGTCCACCGCTGCGGCGAAGGACTAGATTGGGCGGCTTGCCATGGTTGGGGGGGTCGGGCAGGGGAAGGGGAGGGGCTCTGGGGAAGAATGTTGGGGGCAAAGAGGGGAAAACAATGGAGTTACCAAAGCAGCCCTTTTCCGTTCATGTGGCAGGGGTAAAACAGGAATATCGTAGGGCTAAACTTTCGGGCGCGTGATATTTCGATGTGAGCGGGAAGTTTGAAAGCTTTTGGCGCCTAAAATTATAAGTGTTCTGCTCTTGTACGGCCGACTATGATATCATGGCCGACAATTTGTTTGTTTTGCAAGCAAAAAAAGTGCAAGTTTTGAAAATCAATGTCTCCAACTCGAAACTTAGATTGTCCATTCAATTCAAATATGGATCATTGAGCTACTACAAGCAAATACCATCATACGGTCCAATTCAAATGAAATTCCAAATGTGTTTATCCTAAATATGATGACAAAAGCAAAAATGTGTATGTGTATGAATAAAGTGGATGATTATAAAGTTTGAACATGCCTGTATGTGTATATCTCTAGGTTTGATATATGAATTTGAAATCATGAAATGTCACGACCGGTTTTCCAATAAAAATATTTATTGATAAACCAGTCTTTTGAGTCCAGTATGAGAGAAATCCTCCTCACTGGTAGACAATATCTTGATACAATAAGCCAGTAGCATAAAATATATTACAAGGTTGAACTGCGATCGCTCAACCAAATTATTACAAGCACGCCAATAATCATACATAATGGCGGACAGGACACAGAGGTGTGGAAACATACTACTGACTCATGGATAGGTGGGTGGTGGAAAAACACAGCGGGAAGGGAAATACAAGACTCTAAGAATATCATTTCATCGAACGTCGAGGTGAGGTTCCATAAATTTATTTGGTAGCGGAAGCGGTTATAAAACAGTGGCCAAATCCAGGGTCGCACGAGACTGACTGGGACTCCTCTAAGTGTCGGACTCGCTATCGAACTCTTCATCCATGAGATCGCCTTCGTCAGCATCTGGCCAAATCAACAAGCTAGTGAGTACTTTGAAAGTACTCGCAAGACAGTTCGGACGTAAGATATAACAAATGCATGCATGGATGCAACATGATTAATTCCAAAATGCACAATAAATAAAATTGGCATAACGGGTAAGTAAAAAGGGAAAACGGCGGTAGTCCGCCTGAAATTCCACAGACATAAATAAGGACCGATCGAGTGTCTGAAGCGACGCCTCGAAAAATGATGCCACAGTCGGGCATCTTAGCGACACCACATAAAGGGCTTTAAAAGAAATGCCACGGTCGGACGTCTGAGCGACATCACATAAAGGGCTTTAAAAGAAATGCCACAATCGGACGTCTGAGCGACATCACATAAAGGGCTTTAAAAGAAATGCCACAGTCGGACGTCTGAGCGACATCACATAAAGGGCTTTAAAAGAAATGCCACAGTCGGACGTCTGAGCGACATCACATAAAGGGCTTTAAAAGAAATGCCACAGTCGGACGTCTGAGCGACATCACATAAAGGGCTTTAAAAGAAATGCCACAGTCGGACGTCTGAGCGACATCGCAGAAAGGGCTTTAAATTCACCAGTAAACAATACTCATAATAAACATTCAATCCATGAGAATAAACGGGTTAGTCCATCCACAGGGATAATCATTCAATCGGACTCAGCACTCATGCGATTCACCAGAGTCTCTGTCATCAAAGCTGCCAATTGATTAGGATAAGATGGAACGAAACTTGACATGGAAGAGATGATTTGGAGGAATATATGACTCTGCAGAGTTTGTACAAAATTTTTCCCACAGTCAACGGATTTCCGTAGTCACGAGGGACTAGTTCCGTTTATGGTATTTCGGAAGAAAACACAACTAACCGGTACACACCCATCCTACCTCTCGATGCTAGGAATCACCCTAGTCATCGTCCAAGAAAAACTTTTGAGACGGGGAGATCACAATCTCGAATAGCATGGGATCAAATTTATATACGCGCGCTCTAAGGGGTGCCCCCCTCTCGGTCCCAACCGGAAACACCCATGCCCCCTGACCGGATGACTGGCTTTAATCCAGGGCCATGGAACCATCATCACAGCCTCTCCTCTTTGGTGTGTACCACGAAAGTGGTTTGCAACTTACTAAACCATATTCCTTGCGGAAAACATGTGGTAGTACAAGGAAGGAAATGATAGGTACTGTACCGAAATGGTTTGACACTGAAGTCACATAGTCTGGCATAAGACTGGCATGCTACAACACTGCCATCGTACCCATCCTCATACCAACACATGGCCATTCATATTCACATTCATCCACGTATGGATCATTGAACTCACTCACCTTATTATCACATAAAATAACGTTCATCGGTATGCTTACCAACATGCCATGAAACTAACTAAATGCAAAACATGCCGAGACACTCATCATATCAAAAGTTCAAACATGCTTGCCTAGTTCAGAGTAGTCGGAGCCTAGCTCGGTGAAGTTCGCGGCTCCGTCACCTCCTTCGGTATCTACGGTTTAAAGAAAAATACATGCGCTAACGTAAATACCAAGGAGAGCACAGAAGGTAAACCAAATATTTTTCAAATAAATCTGATAAAAAACTAGACAAAATTTTCAAGAGAAAAGAAAAAGAATCAATCAAAAATACTTTTCTGATTAAAAGTTATAAGGGTTTTTGTCCAGGGACTTATCTGTAATGAAACAGAAGATTTCCAGGGGCTAGTTTATAAAAGCAGAAAACGCTTCGGTAGCGATTACGCCAGCCCGAAGAGAAAACGTATTTGGCAGAAGGCGTTTTCAGATAACGCTTCGTTTAGAAAGGACAGAGAGGCTGACAGCGGGTCCCACTTGTCATGTTTAAATATTCAAATGGGAGGGACGAGGCTCGTCGGCGCCGGAGAGCTGCCGAGGTCGCCGGCGGCGATCCACGGCGAGGCATGGGGATCAGAGGTTACCAATGTGCTCACCGTGTCCTTCCGCAGCGGTGGGAGGTGGTGTTGGTCGCCGGTGAGCACCACGTCGACGGCGGTCTCAACTCCGGCGGACGGTGGTTCGGGCGTGGATGGAGCTCGTCGGAGAGGGCTGCAAAGATCAAATTGAGGTGGGGGTTAGACTACTGGGTGCAAGAGAGGGCTACGGCCGAGGTTTGGGCGCCGGAGGTGGCCTCACCGAAGTGAATCGAGCTGGAGGCCGAGGCGGATCGGGGCGGCCGGAGCTGGGGAAGGAGACCTCCTCGAGGTTCCCCCAGTGGCCTGGCGGGGTGTTGGTGAGTAGTGGGGGTGCTGCGTGCACGAGAGTGAGCTCGGGGCACCTTTATATAGGCGGTCCGAGGCGGTTGCCGTGAACGGAGATTTCCGGCGAGCGATTACGGTGGCGCAGTGCTCGGTCGGGGTGGTTAGGGAGTCGAGCGTCATCACGGAGGTTCAAAGGGTCCGTTTTTGTGCTAAGCTGGCCGGGGTTTGGGTGTTTGGGTCGAGCTCGACGGAACGGGGTGGCGCGGGCCCGTCGGCGGAAGAGAGCGCGCTCCGTGCGTGCTGCGCCACGGCGACGGTGCCGCATGCGTGCGCTGGCACGGAGAAGGCCACGCGGAGCCACCAGAGGATTTGGGCAGTGCTGAACGGCGTTGCGCCGCCGTTCTCCTCCCTGTCGGCCGTTACGGGGAGCCGGCCGCCGCAAGACACGCCGGCGCAGGCGGGCCAGGGCGCCACCGACGCCAGGGTCGTGCCAAGTGCGCGTGTGAAGCTTCGGACAAGCAAGCGAGGCCGCGAGCAACGTGCCAAGTGCACTGTGGCCGCGTGACTGAAACTGTCGAAACTGAAGATGACACTGAAACTGAATTTCTGAACTTTGAACAGTAACAGTGCCCACAAGGTGTTCGACCGAATGAAAATGGCCTCTGGTGATTTTTCCTTGAGCTGATTTTTGGTGGAGTGGCTTCTCCTTGCTCAAGTAGGCTGCATGATTTTTGGTGGAATTTTTGGAGGAGTGTAGATATGAATTTCACCAAATTTGGCAAATCTGGTCCAAACTTGCAGAGACTGAATTTTGAAAATTTTGAAAAGAGGAGGAGTGGATCAAGATGGTTCTGGGTTATGGATGCTAAGGACAATCCAGGAGAATTGGTTTGAGGTCAAAACTCAAATGCAATAGGGCACTTGCTTTGAAAATCTCTCAGGCTCCAAATAATTTTCAGAATTGAATTTGGGGAAAAATAATTAGAATAAAAATCCAAAATCAGTTTGGATTAGTTGGGACAGATAATTTAGGTTGATCACAAGGGGGAGGGGAGGTTTTGGAGGGGTTTTATCCCATGGGCAAAAATACAAAGCCAAGGGTGGCTTCAAAGATATGAAAATCCCAAATTTTCATGGAGTTTCTTTTTTTAAAAGAAAAAATTAAACTCCCAAAATAATTTTGAGAGAGAACCAACAGAGAAGAAGTTTGCAAAAGATCAACCACCAAAGTATGAAAGAAATTAAATCCCTGCCAAGGCAAAAGGAGGTTTTTAAGAAGAGGGTTTTTCTGAGAAAGAAAAATTAAAAAAAAGGTCTCTCCTCAAAACCACAAAGTTTTTGATAAAAACCAAATAAAATTTTTTGGAGTGTCACAACACCTACCCCCTTAGGAAAAATCTCGTCCCCGAGATTTCAGCTGATCCTTAAATAAGTGTGGATGCTCTGTCCGAAGAAAATCCTCGCTTTCCCAAGTTGCTTCACTGTCGGTGTGATTGCTCCACTGGACTTTGAAAAACTTGATGGTTTTCTGTCGGGTCTTCCTTTTAGACTCCTCTAATATTCTTATGGGACGTTCTCGATAAGTGAGGTCTGGCTGTACGTCAATGTTCTCATGAGCTACATGTTTCTCTGGGTTGCTTACGCACTTCCTTAATTGAGAGACGTGGAACACGTCGTGAATGTCGGACAAGTCTTCGGGTAAGTCTAGCTGGTAGGCTACAGTGCCTCTTCGTGCCACTATGCAAAATGGTCCAATGAATCTTGGTGCTAATTTTCCTTTAATCTTAAACCGTTGCAATCCTCTCATCAGGGATACTCTCAAGTATACGAATTCACCGGGTTCGAAGCTGACCCTACGATGTTTCTGGTCATAATAACTTTTCTGTCGACTTTGAGCGGTCTTAAGTCGGTCCCTGATTAGCTTGACTTTTTCCTCGGCTTCTCTGAGCATATCTGGTCCGAAGATGCGGCTGTCTCCGGTCTCTGACCAATTTAACGGGGTACGACATCTCCTTCCGTATAGGGCTTCGAAAGGAGCCATTTGCAGGCTGGTCTGGTAACTGTTGTTGTATGCGAACTCAGCATATGGCAGGCTGTCCTCCCAACTGGTTCCATAGGTGAGGACACATGCTCTCAGCATGTCTTCTAAAACCTGGTTTACGCGTTCTGTTTGTCCATCAGTCTGTGGATGGTATGCGGTACTGAAGGCTAGTTGGGTTCCCAGAGCCTGTTGTAATTGCTCCCAAAATCTTGAGACGAACTGAGTGCCTCTGTCGGAAATTATAGTCTTCAGGACACCATGCAGACAGACTATGCGGGAAAGATAAATCCTGGCAAGCCTCTGAGTGGTGTAGGTTGTCTTTACTGGAATAAAGTGTGCTACTTTGGTCAACCTGTCAGTGATGACCCATATGGCATCATTCCCGTGTCGTGACCGGGGTAATCCGACAATAAAATCCATCCCTATTTCATCCCATTTCCACTCAGGTATTTTGTTAGGTTGCAGTAGTCCGGCTGGTCTCTGATGTTCGGCTTTTATGCGTTGACATGAGTCGCAACATGCAATGAAAGCGGCTATGTCCCTCTTCATACCGTGCCACCAAAATCTTTCCTGAATATCCTTATACATTTTGGTTCCTCCAGGGTGGATCGAATACGGAGTGGTGTGTGCTTCAGTTAAAACTTGCTGTTTAAGGTCTTCTATGTTTGGCACGCATAGCCTTTCTCCGTACCATAATATTCCTTCATTGTCTAAGACGAATTCCGAGGCCTTGCCCATACTCAACTTCCTTTTAATTCCTTCAATGCTGGGGTGACCGGACTGAGCCTCTTTAATTTTCTCCACAAGGTGTGGTTGTATTTCCAAGTTTGATATGGTGCCTTCTGCTACCATTATCAAGTTGAGCTTGAAAAATTCTTGATGGAATTCGGGCCTCAAGCTGTGCAGATAGTTCCCGTTGGAGCTGGGGTTCCGACTCAGGGCATCGGCCACTACGTTTGCTTTCCCTGGTTGGTAATGGATACCCACATCGTAATCCTTTACCAATTCTAACCAGCGGCGTTGCCGTAAATTTAGTTCTGGCTGCGTAAAAATGTATTTGAGGCTTTTGTGATCCGTATATATCTCACATCGATTTCCAAGTAGAAAATGCCTCCATTCCTTGAGTGCATGAATAACTGCTGCCATTTCTAAATCATGAGTGGGATAATTTTCCTCGTGTTTGCGAAGTTGCCTTGAAGCGTAGGCGACAACCTTGCCTTCTTGCATCAACACGCATCCGAGACCCTTTCTGGATGCGTCACAAAATACTTCAAAATTCTTGTGTATATCGGGTACAATTAATACTGGTGCTGTTGTTAATTTCCGTTTTAGCTCTTGGAAACTTTTCTCGCAGGCTTCTGTCCATTCAAACTTCTTATCTTTCTTGAGTAACTGTGTCATAGGCTTGGATATGGTGGAAAATCCTTCAATAAATCTGCGGTAATATCCTGCCATTCCCAAGAAACTTCGTATGTCTGTTACGCTGGCTGGTGACTTCCAGTCAAGTATGGCCTTGACTTTCTCTGGGTCCACTGCTATACCGTCTTGAGTCAGCACGTGGCCTAGAAAACCGACTTGTCTTAGCCAAAATTCGCACTTGCTGAACTTGGCATACAATTGGTGTTTCCTTAGCTCTCCTAGTACAATCCTGAGATGTTCTGTGTGCTCTTCTGGTGTTTTGGAGTATACCAGAATATCGTCGATGAATACTACGACGAATTTGTCCATAAACTTCATAAATACTTTGTTCACGAGGTGAACAAAATATGTCGGGGCGTTAGTTAATCCAAATGGCATCACTGTGAATTCGTACAGTCCATATCTGGAGGTGAAGGCTGTTTTGGGGATATCTTCCGTTCGTACCTTCAATTGATGGTATCCTGACCTTAAGTCTATTTTTGAGAATACCTTGGCCTGAGCAAGTTGATCAAACAAATCGTTTATCCTTGGCATCGGGTATTTGTTTTTGACTGTGACCATGTTAAGTGCTCGATAGTCGATACACAATCTCAGCGTTCCATCCTTCTTCTTGGCAAATAAAATTGGTGATCCCCAAGATGAGGAGCTGGCCCGAATGTATCCTTTATCCAGTAACTCCTTTATTTGCTTCTTCAATTCGATCAACTCGGATGGTGCCATTCTGTATGGTTTCTTGTATATGGGGGTGGTTCCTGGTGCTAGCTCAATGCGGAATTCTATTTCTCGATCTGGTGGCATGCCTGGCAGCTCTTCAGGGAATACATCTGGAAATTCACACACTACTGGAACCTTGTTTAGCTCAGAAACGTCCACCTTATTTAATCTCGGTTGCCGGTGTCTTTTTCCTTCCTTGGCTGATACTCTTATTGTCTTCCCTTGGTGGTGTGTGAGAATCACGGTCCTGTTGAAACAGTCGATAAAACCTTTATTGGTGGTTAGCCAATCCATCCCTAAGATGACATCCAGTCCTTTATTTTCCAATACGATAAGATTTGCGTAAAACTCCAATCCTTCAAACTCAATGACCACATTCTGACAGTAATTCTGAGAAACTTGCTGAATCCCGGGGGACTTGATTATTATGGATTTCTCCAAAGGAAGCATCGAAAAATTATTTTGCAAAGCAAAACTTTTCGAGATAAAAGAGTGAGAAGCTCCAGAATCAAAAAAAAACCATTGCAGGTATTGTGTTGACAGGAAACGTACCGAGTACGATATCCGGAGCATTTTGTGCCTCCTCTTTGGTTACGTGGTTCAGATGACCCTTCCTGTGGTTGTTGTTGGGATTGAAATTGTTTCGTTTGGGCGCTGAATTATTGCCGCCGTTGTTCGGCTTTGGGGTTGAGTTCCTTGGCTTGGGGCACTGTTTGGCATAATGTCCTTCTTCTCCACAAGCGTAACAAGTAACACCGGGGCGATAGGTGAATTCCTTGTCCCTTGCATGAAAATTCTTGATTGGGCGTGAGATACTGGATGAGAATTTGGGTGTCCCACCCTTTTTAAAATCTATCTTGCTTCGGTGATTGCGAGTGTGATTAGTCTGGTCCCTTTTTCGCTTGCGGATATCTTCCAGACTGTATCTCTCATTTTCCAGAGTAATGGCCTTGTCCACCAGTGTTTTAAAATCAGGAAAAGTGTGCACGACCAGTTGGCATTTAAGTGCGGGCGCTAGACCGTCAAGGAATTTCTCCATCTTCTTGATTTCAGTCATACGCTCCTCATTGGCGTAGCGGGATAATAGGGTAAATTGACTGTTGTAATCTGACACTGTCATGTTCCTTTGTTTGAGGTCATCAAATTCTCTCTTCTTGATTTTCATAATACTCTTAGGAATATGTGCACCACGGAAACCTTCCTTGAAATCATCCCAGGTTATGTCATTTTCGTTGGGATGCATGTGCAGAAAATTCTCCCACCATGATGCGGCTGCTCCTGTGAGATAGTGTGGAGCATATAGTACTTTCTCGAGATCTGAACACTTTGCAATAATTAATTTCCTCTCCATATCTCGAAGCCAGTCCTCGGCTTCAAGAGGTTTGTCAGTGTGAGAAAATGTTTGAGGACGTGTCTTCTGTAGCTCAGATAACTTGGAATGTTGCTGATACCGTCCTTGATGATTCCCCATGTTGATGACTTGGTTCATCATCTCGCGATGTTGTTGCTGACTCTGTTCATAAAGGCGGCACATTTGTGAAAGTGCCGATTCATTGCCTGGTTGGCTAGACTGTCCCTGAGTGAACTCGTTGCTGGGTTGTGCATCATAATTTTCCTCTGATGGAATTGGCATGGAGCGAGTCCAAGGACGAGACATTTTTCACTCTGGGGATATATTTTGTAAAACCCATAAGAAAAGCGGAAAAAGTCGCAAAAACAAATCATAAAATGCATAAAGCTGGCGGATATTATTAAATACCCAAGCTTACTTAAGAAAAACAAATCGACTTGCGCACGGAGAAGGACTGCTCATTACATATCTTACACGCGGGCGGTAATTATACAGTACATCACTCAGGATATGCGTACATAATCCTGACATGTTATTAAGGCTAGTGCACTTCTCCAGATCCTACATGATGCGCAAACAGGCTACTTCTCACAACCTATGCACATATCTTACAAAGCGGTACAATACATGGCAGCTAAGCGTACTCAGGCAGAGATGTTGACGATCTCCCTTGCCCTGCCGAGGGCGAGGCGTAGCGAG
Source organism: Triticum dicoccoides (assembly GCF_002162155.2). Taxonomy (NCBI): domain Eukaryota; kingdom Viridiplantae; phylum Streptophyta; class Magnoliopsida; order Poales; family Poaceae; genus Triticum; species Triticum dicoccoides. The sequence goes on from NC_041391.1 coordinate 179,021,409, forward strand.
GTTGGGGACTCGACTTCCTCCTCGCTAACGGGCTCCATACGTGTAGTGTTGCGCAGAGCGGGCGGAGTGGTTGCCAGGGGCGGAGCAACACGTACAGGAGTGGGCGCGAAGGTTGGTGTAGTGCGCGCTGGAGTGGGTGCAATGACTTGGTTAAATTCTTCGGTAGAAGGCAGGCGACAAGTAGGCGTAAAAGATGCTGATGACGAGACAAAAGTCGGTGGTGGAGCGATGGGTAGGAGCTCCCTCCTGTTGGCAGCACAGCCATGGACTGAGTCCATGCGGGTAGCTACGAAGTCGTCCACCAGGTTGTCGAAGGCTGCCTCCAGGGCCCGGATATACTCAATGAGCATCTCAAAAGTCTCGTCTCGTTCTCCTCTGGGGCAGGAGTATGTGTAGTGACAGGTGTAAGGCACATGGCACGGAAGATAACGGTAACGACGAGTCCTCATCACGGGAAGGACATCCCTGAGACGAGCTATCGCCTCGCGGGCTGCCATCTGCATAGCATGCCTCTCCGTAGGCATAGCTCTTCCCACGAACCGGAAGCGGCGTGACTCACCACGCCCTCCCCTGAACTGCACCGCGGCCTGGTGCATGGTTAGACTGTCGTTGACTCGGTGCTGGTAGAGTGTGAAGACTGGGCGCACGGATGGCCCCATCGCGACCTGAACGATGAAAGAAAGAAGCTTGACGAACCCATCGGGCACGTTGGCGAAGGTCTGAGACTCGCAGCTGACGTCGGCCATCTACAAAAGTAGGCAAAATTCTGTAGGGTCAGATCATAAATTTATGCTGACTGACAGAAAATGACTACAATTGCAAAAGCATAAAATAGTCATGTCATGCTAATAACTAATTAGCGATCGCACCTAGTGGCTTCCTACAGTCAGCCTGGCTCTGGTACCAAGCTTGTCAGGACCGGTTTTCCAATAAAAATATTTATTGATAAACCAGTCTTTTGAGTCCAGTATGAGAGAAATCCTCCTCACTGGTAGACAATATCTTGATACAATAAGCCAGTAGCATAAAATATATTACAGGGTTGAACTGCGGTCGCTCAACCAAATTATTACAAGCATGCCAATAATCATACATAATGGCGGACAGGACACAGAGGTGTGGAAACATACTACTGACTCATGGATAGGTGGGTGGTGGAAAAACACAGCGGGAAGGGAAATACAAGACTCTAAGAATATCATTTCATCGAACGTCGAGGTGAGGTTCGATAAATTTATTTGGTAGCGGAAGCGGTTATAAAACAGTGGCCAAATCCAGGGTCGCACGAGACTGATTGGGACTCCTCTAAGTGTCGGACTCGCTATCGAACTCTTCATCCATGAGATCGCCTTCGTCAGCATCTGGCCAAATCAACAAGCCAGTGAGTACTTTGAAAGTACTCGCAAGACAGTTCAGACGTAAGATATAACAAATGCATGCATGGATGCAACATGATTAATTCCAAAATGCACAATAAATAAAATTGGCATAACGGGTAAGTAAAAAGGGAAAACGGCGGTAGTCCGCCTGAAATTCCATAGACATAAATAAGGACCGATCGAGTGTCTGAAGCGACGCCTCGAAAGGTGAACAAATACAAATAAGGAAATGATGCCACAGTCGGGCATCTTAGCGACACCACATAAAGGGCTTTAAAAGAAATGCCACAGTCGGGCATCTTAGCGACACCACATAAAGGGCTTTAAAAGAAATGCCACGGTCGGACGTCTGAGCGACATCACATAAAGGGCTTTAAAAGAAATGCCACAGTCGGACGTCTGAGCGACATCACATAAAGGGCTTTAAGAGAAATGCCACAGTCGGACGTCTGAGCGACATCACATACAGGGCTTTA
>NC_041391.1:179023468-179027008 GCF_002162155.2 Triticum dicoccoides
ATAAAGGGCTTTAAAAGAAATGCCACAGTCGGACGTCTGAGCGACATCACATAAAGGGCTTTAAAAGAAATGCCACAGTCGGACGTCTGAGCGACATCACATAAAGGGCTTTAAAAGAAATGCCACAGTCGGACGTCTGAGCGACATCACATAAAGGGCTTTAAAAGAAATGCCACAGTCGGACGTCTGAGCGACATCACATAAAGGGCTTTAAAAGAAATGCCACAGTCGGACGTCTGAGCGACATCGCAGAAAGGGCTTTAAATTCACCAGTAAACAATACTCATAATAAACATTCAATCCATGAGAATAAACGGGTTAGTCCATCCACAGGGATAATCATTCAATCGGACTCAGCACTCATGCGATTCACCGGAGTCTCTGTCATCAAAGCTGCCAATTGATTAGGATAAGATGGAACGAAACTTGACATGGAAGAGATGATTTGGAGGAATATATGACTCTGCAGAGTTTGTACAAAATTTTTCCCACAGTCAACGGATTTCCGTAGTCACGAGGGACTAGTTCCATTTATGGTATTTCGGAAGAAAACAGAACTAGCCGGTACACACCCATCCTACCTCTCGATGCTAGGAATCACCCTAGTCATCGTCCAAGAAAAACTTTTGAGACGGGGAGATCACAATCTCGAATAGCATGGGATCAAATTTATATACGCGCGCTCTAAGGGGTGCCCCCCTCTCGGTCCCAACCGGAAACACCCATGCCCCCTGACCGGATGACTGGCTTTAATCCAGGGCCATGGAACCATCATCACGGCCTCTCCTCTTTGGTGTGTACCACGAAAGTGGTTTGCAACTTACTAAACCATATTCCTTGCGGAAAACATGTGGTAGTACAAGGAAGGAAATGATAGGTACTGTGCCGAAATGGTTTGACACTGAAGTCACATAGTCTGGCGTAAGACTGGCATGCTACAACACTGCCATCGTACCCATCCTCATACCAACACATGGCCATTCATATTCACATTCATCCACGTATGGATCATTGAACTCACTCACCTTATTATCACATAAAATAACGTTCATCGGTATGCTTACCAACATGCCATGAAACTAACTAAATGCAAAACATGCCGAGACACTCATCATATCAAAAGTTCAAACATGCTTGCTTGGTTCAGAGTAGTCGGAGCCTAGCTCGGTGAAGTTCGCGGCTCCGTCACCTCCTTCGGTATCTACGGTTTAAAGAAAAATACATGCACTAACGTAAATACCAAGGAGAGCACAGAAGGTAAACCAAATATTTTTCAAATAAATCTGATAAAAAACTAGACAAAATTTTAAAGAGAACAGAAAAAGAATCAATCAAAAATACTTTTCTGATTAAAAGTTATAAGGGTTTTTGTCCAGGGACTTATCTGTAATGAAATAGAAGATTTCCAGGGGCTAGTTTATAAAAGCAGAAAACGCTTCGGTAGAGATTACGCCAGCCCGAAGAGAAAACGTATTTGGCAGAAGGCGTTTTCAGATAACGCTTCGTTTAGAAAGGACAGAGAGGCTGACAGCGGGTCCCACTTGTCATGTTTAAATATTCAAATGGGAGGGACGAGGCTCGTCGGCGCCCGAGAGCTGCTGAGGTCACCGGCGGCGATCCACGGCGAGGCATGGGGATCAGAGGTTACCAATGTGCTCACCGTGTCCTTCCGCAGCGGTGGGAGGTGGTGTTGGTCGCCGGTGAGCACCACGTTGACGGCGGTCTCAACTCCGGCGGACGGTGGTTCGGGCGTGGATGGAGCTTGTCGGAGAGGGCTGCAAAGATCAAATTGAGGTGGGGGTTAGACTACTGGGTGCAAGAGAGGGCTACGGCCGAGGTTTGGGCGCCGGAGGTGGCCTCACCGAAGTGAATCGAGCTGGAGGCCGAGGCGGATCAGGGCGGCCGGAGCTGGGGAAGGAGACCTCCTCGAGGTTCCCCCAGTGGCCTGGCGGGGTGTTGGTGAGTAGTGGGGGTGCTGCGTGCACGAGAGTGAGCTCGGGGCACCTTTATATAGGCGGTCCGAGGCGGTTGCCGTGAACGGAGATTTCCGGCGAGCGATTACGGTGGCGCAGTGCTCGGTCGGGGTGGTTAGGGAGTCGAGCGTCATCACGGAGGTTCAAAGGGTCCGTTTTTGTGCTAAGCTGGCCGGGGTTTGGGTGTTTGGGTCGAGCTCGACGGAACGGGGTGGCGCGGGCCCGTCGGTGGCAGAGAGCGCGCTCCGTGCGTGCTGCGCCACGGCGACGGTGCCGCATGCGTGCGCTGGCACGGAGAAGGCCACGCGGAGCCACCAGAGGATTTGGGCGGTGCCGAACGGCGTTGCGCCGCCGTTCTCCTCCCTGTCGGCCATTACGGGGAGCCGGCCGCCACAAGACACGCCGGCGCAGGCGGGCCAGGGCGCCACCGACGCCAGGGTCGTGCCAAGTGCGCGTGTGAAGCTTCGGACAAGCAAGTGAGGCCGCGAGCAACGTGCCAAGTGCACTGTGGCCGCGTGACTGAAACTGTCGAAACTGAAGATGACACTGAAACTGAATTTCTGAACTTTGAACAGTAACAGTGCCCACAAGGTGTTCGACCGAATGAAAATGGCCTCTGGTGATTTTTCCTTGAGCTGATTTTTGGTGGAGTGGCTTCTCCTTGCTCAAGTAGGCTGCATGATTTTTGGTGGAATTTTTGGAGGAGTGTAGATATGAATTTCACCAAATTTGGCAAATCTGGTCCAAACTTGCAGAGACTGAATTTTGAAAATTTTGAAAAGAGGAGGAGTGGATCAAGATGGTTCTGGGTTATGGATGCTAAGGACAATCCAGGAGAATTGGTTTGAGGTCAAAACTGAAATGCAATAGGGCACTTGCTTTGAAAATCTCTCAGGCTCCAAATAATTTTCAGAATTGAATTTGGGGAAAAATAATTAGAATAAAAATCCAAAATCAGTTTGGATTAGTTGGGACAGATAATTTAGGTTGATCACAAGGGGGAGGGGAGGTTTTGGAGGGGTTTTATCCCATGGGCAAAAATACAAAGCCAAGGGTGGCTTCAAAGATATGAAAATCCCAAATTTTCATGGAGTTTCTTTTTTTTAAAAGAAAAAATTAAACTCCCAAAATAATTTTGAGAGAGAACCAACAGAGAAGAAGTTTGCAAAAGATCAACCACCAAAGTTTGAAAGAAATTAAATCCCTGCCAAGGCAAAAGGAGGTTTTTAAGAAGAGGGTTTTTCTGAGAAAGAAAAATTAAAAAAAAAGGTCTCTCCTCAAAACCACAAAGTTTTTGATAAAAACCAAATAAAAATTTTTGGAGTGTCACATGAAATCCCGGCTTAAAAAATGTACCTCCGTTTAAATGAATTACAAAAGCTAATGATGGAGTCGAATTCCAAAATTCCAATCCTAGGTTTGTAATTCCGGTACATCAAGGTATATCACGCATGTTCAAAAGTATCGTTATCTCATAGTCCAAACTGTGAAACAAATTAATCAACCATGAGTGCACAATATCTCAATTACGCTAAAGTCCCTCAAATATAGACACCTCACTCTTTAT
>NC_041391.1:179027130-179027719 GCF_002162155.2 Triticum dicoccoides
GTCATTCTCTCCACCAAACACCAACACACGAGCACATTAACACCCCTCTCTCTTCTAAAGTACGGACCCCAATATAGGTCTCTATCACTTTGTCTCTCGGGCATGCACACATCTCATCCCTCACTCTCTAGGTCTCCCTCTATCTCTCTTTCCCAGGCACACGCACTATGTAGAGTGTATATTTCCCATACACACAAAACATCACCCCCAAACGTCTACATCCCTAGTTATGTGGTTCTCGCGCACTCACCTCACACACCACCCCCACTGCAAACAAGCACACTTTGTCTCCTTGTACACCACTCTCCTCTTTCTATCTCTCCCACATGCGGACCCGCCCCAGCTCCTTCCCTGTATACATATATGTCGTGACTCTTTCCATAGCTCCCTAATGTATCATCGTTCTCGATTTCGCACATTGTTCTCTACACCATCTATTCTAGATCTCTCATGAAGTCCCTCTCAAACACACGATGACTCGCTTCCCTTGGGTCTCCGTACATAGGCCAATTTCGAACAACATCAACATTGTCTCCCTATCTATACGCCATTTATGGACACAAACGACCCCTCTCGCCCCCTCTCTTCC
>NC_041391.1:179028027-179038054 GCF_002162155.2 Triticum dicoccoides
CGCTACTACACATGTCACACCATTCCCCCTTCCCTTATAGTAGGTTTACATCATTAGTGGTCTCTCTACTCCACATACACACACTCCCTCTCACACACAAACGTGTGCACAAACACACACAGACACGCACAAACACCCATTTATCTGGATCCTCATCTCTCCCCATGTCCGCATGTGTATCTCACACACTCACTCTCTAATTATGTATATGTGTCTCCATGTTACACAACACAAAGCCCCATGTACATGTCTCTCTCTATCCTCCACACATATAGACACAAAAAATCTGTTATCATTGCCTCAGTCTCTAACATATCACACATGCACACTGTCTCTCTCTCTCGCAAACACGCTCAACAAGGGTTTCTCCGTGAATAACTTACCGTCTATTCATCAACAGTCATGGCAGTACGACGAACACGAGACGTGAAAAAGAATGAATCTACACGTGCTTAGACCACCAAGTATGACTACTAGGACTAGAGCAAGCCAAAAAGTGCACCGCCGTCACCCCCTCCTTATCGGCGACGGGAAAATCTTTGTTTTACACAGTCGAGAAGTCATTGTGCTAAGGCCCCACATGCCGAGGTGTTGAATAGAATGTAGATGCTAGTTTACAGAAGCAAGTATCGATAATATGTTTGTATCTCCATACTTATATTTCTTCTCTTATAAAAAACCGAGTTGGTGATGATGGTACGTGTGCCATCTTGCAATATAGACCATCCGATCTATATCCGACGGATGGAAATTAAAATAAAAGATACCCGCACCCCTCTCCACATTTGTAGACAAGGCCTTCCCTCATTCATCCTTATCTCCAACAAACCTCATTGTTGAGCAATTAAGAAAGGAGGCCTCTAGAACAAACTGGCCTGGTGGCCGCCGCCCGACGTCATCAATCCCCATGCCTCTGCTCAGTCTGACCACCAATCACCACCACACCCCACTCCTCTTCACCTTATCTCATATTTCTCGAGATATCATTAGTTTTAACATATGGGATTACTGCCGCAAGGGTCAATCACAACAAGTGTTTATAAAAAATGCATCTTGATGTTCCGTGCAATGAAAGGACCTTGCTAGTACTCCTACAGAAGACTAAGTTGGTGATGATGGTGTGTCTGCCATTCATCGTTTCTGACCATTAGATCTACATCTAACGACTGTGAGGTAAGTTGTTGCCTTTTCTCACCAACATCCCACTTGTCTACCAATTTGCAGAAAAACCGATAATTAGTGTCTTAAAACCAACCACATCCCTCCCTGTCCTCACCAAAACAGCCCAAGGAATATATTCTAATTGAAACATAATATATCTCTAGTGACATATGTATATCAAAATTAGAGTGTTTTGTATCAAGTTTGTGAATAAGTATTATTCTAATTATGATTTGTTGCAACCCACATGAACATTGCTAGTATTTCCAACCATGCATTTTTTTCTAGTATTCCATAGTTTCAAGTTTTCCATCAAGATATTAGTCACTCATGGTTGATATTTACTTTCAATCATGTACACATATGCACTATGTAACTAGCCCTGCTTATTGGCTTCCAAAGCTTAACTTTCACTCCTACTTACAATATGTAGAGTATTTAACAAAAAACTACCACTTTCAACCAGCCCTAGGAAGAATCTATTGTACAAAAAATAGCAAAAACATACCCAAAATTTCTTAATCCACGCCAAAAACTACTACCTACTACTCCTACCGATTAGGTTTGTTTAAACCCATTTATGACAGGGTTGGCCCACATGTCCGTGCTGACGAGGCAGCTTAAACCAACACATTTTGTTTGACCGTTGACACAAGGGACCCACATCTAACCTTCTATCCTGTTATTCCCCCTCAAATCATTATTTTTCCTGAACATTACTTCAAACAGTACTGATGCGTGTTCGTCGGTGGCGTCGGTGATGAGCGAGTTTGCCTTCGCTCCGCCGGACGGGCCGGACGCCACGCTGGCCTCTGCACGGGTTGGGAGGCTGGCCCGAGCATGACTCATGAGCGAGCAAGCCGCCGCGCTGGCCTTCGCTCGAGCCAGATGGTTGGCCTTAGCGCGGCGCGCACGAGCAAGCCGCCGCGCTGCCGTGCCAATCTAGCTAGAAAACCTTGCAGACAAGCAGCTGGACGGAGCTATCTTGGCTAGCTAGCGGCCCCGAGCACCGGACTGAGCTGGCATCCGGGCTGCCACAACATGGGCTCCGCACCGCCGGCGGTTTTGACCTCGCCTTCTGCCGGTGGTGGTAGATGCGTCCCATGGCCGAGGATGACTAGGTGGACGGGCCGGAGGTAGGAGGTCACTCGGGGATTTTTGCGCAAACTGACATGTAGGTCCCACAAGTCATAACGCCCGGTCGAATAGAAGGCATTGACTAAATGGGCGATATGGGCCCTGTCAGAGGTTAGAGTTAGATTCTAACCCTGAACTAACTCTAACCAAAGTGGTGTTTGGATGGCAGGGTTAGATTGACAACAAATGTGTCCAAACAGGGCCATGGGTTGAAACGTGCCTATAATGACACTTTGTAGAGTAGTCGTTTCTTGGTAGGGCTGGTTGGTAAGAGCATGTACAATGGTTGATAAGGTAATCTTATCTTAAGTCTGCCACGTATGCAAGTGGTAGTAGTTTCTTGGCATTTTTGTGGTTTCTTGCATTATTAGGGGTTTCTTGTAAGGAACAATGTACGTACTACTAGCGACAAAAGGCGATTCTAGGTTGCATTGTACTCCAACGAGTACTACTAGTGGTCGCGGGAGTGTATACCTCGTTTTGTGGGTTTGATCCCGTCCGAACGCATGGCGGCCTTTTTTTTAAATAGTAACTTCACTGCGAGCCAATATTTTACATGGGTAGTTTAAGTTTTGAAGTCAAACGGACGTGCGGCACCACAATCTGGGTGCGCTAGATAGCCTAGCCACGTGAACGAGTTTTCCTTCCCAGCATCCCATGGCTCGCATGCCCACCCTAGCCGCACCTCGCTTGTAGCTTCCTCATCAGCTAGTAGAATATTTAAACTAGCGCCTCCCAATTAAGCCCGAGGAACCGGAAAAGCCTGGCAGTGCATTGGGAATTGTGTAACATGGCTTTGTACGTAAAGTGGTCTACTACTACTCTCTAGATTGTGGCGTTGCACGCATGGACTTCACTCCACTATCGGCTCTATTATAAAAGAAATTCCTCTTGACGTGTTTTTTTAAACAGAGGCAAATGCTTTGCTTCATCTCATTCATAAAGAAGGAACTACTAATAAAGTTTGACGAGATCCATTACACCTCCACAAATGGAAGCGAAAAGCCTAGTCTTGCTGTATCAAATAACTCAAATGTTCTGCCCCCGCAGTAACCATCGCTGATAAACAGTCTGCTAGTGTGTGCGTGAGAGGAGCGGCTGAGTAGGCCAGCTACGTGAGAGGAGCGGCTGAATAGAGCACCGAGAGTACCCACTAGGCCACTACGCAGGTGTACTTTCCCTGCATTGATAGTACAGGTATGGTTCTAGAGAACAGTAGTACCCTCCACTTCCAATTGTAGCTCCTTGGCCCTGAGACCCAAGAGTTCAAAACTGGTGCACTATACTAGACTAGACTAGAAGTACAGTACATCGCACTACTAGTTGAGAAAAAGTAGTACTAGTACTGCTACAGTAAGACTACATACTCCTCCGTCACATAATGTAAGATGTTTTTTGACACTAGTTGGCGTGTACAAAAAATAGCAAAAATATACCCAAAATTTCTTAATCCACGCGAAAAACTACTACCTAGTGCCAAAAATTTCTTACTAGTGCTATTACTTATAGTATAATGCAATCCCATAACGTTCCATAATGCTAGTACTAGTAGTAAATAATAGCCTCACCCCTTCTCTAAGGAATGATCTACCATCTCAAAAAAAAGGAACGATCTACAGTTGGAAGGGATGAGGCCCTGCGGTTACTACGCTCTTATCTCCTCCTCGCCAGTTCCCCTCCCCTGAAGAGAAGGCAGTTCGTCACTGCTCCCATGGATTCGCCAGGCGGTTCTCCTCCTCATCGGGGCTGGGAGACCTTGGACGATGATCCTCTAGGAGAAATCGTACACCGCTCCGGCATCCTCACCGCCGCAAGACTCGGTGCTTCCTGCACCAACTTTTTCAAGATGGCGCTTAAACATGCTTGGGAAAAGGCCATGCTTGTTCGTCTTCCATGCGTCCTCGAGGAGAAGGTTCTTCTATGGGACAATCCTTCGAACAGTCCATCGCTCCCTGGCCATGGTTGCACATTGACTCCGCTAGAGTTGCCGACGTTGAGAGGTAGTCGGATTTTGTCCGATGAGCAGGTCAGTAATGGAGTTTGGTCATGTAGTACTTAGTTATACCATTTCCATCCCGTAATTTCTCCGCTGCCCACCGTCTTATATATAGGTCTAGGTCGGTGCCAACAAAGATTGGCTTGCATACCTCCGGCCGAATACCACCATCATTTTGCACAACATCCACAGCAGTGCGGCCGTTCCGGTAGACCCCTTCTCCACCATTGGGATCGGCCTTCCGGACTGGCTGGGCTTGAATACGTATGATGATGCCTACATGAGATTGAAGAAGATAGCAATTGCGGACCCGCCGACAAAGCGACGCAGCTATGGCAATTAGTATCTCATCGCGGTGTTCGACATAAGGATTGCCATCAATGCAAGATGCAGTAACGGCAGAGGCTAGTGCATGTTGGTGGCGGCAGATTTGTACCCCTACACATTCGAAGACGTCGTCTCCATCTAGGCCGCATCTTCGCGGTGACAAGCCAAGGGACTTGTTTCATCTGGTTGCCATCCTACGATATGGGAGATTACAAACAGAATGCACAAACCATCATTTGCATCCCTAACGGTACTCCATTATTTTGCAGGGACCAGTCATCCCCTGATCAAAATAAGATCGCTGAGCCTGGATGTGCATTTGCATCCGTGATTCGGTCTAACCTGGAACCTTGTAGCTGACTTTGGCATATTGGGATCAACTATCTTAGCAGTCGTAACCCATGGTACCACTGATGTGCAACATGGTCGCACAATCTACCATGATCGGACCGTCACCATCTACCCAGGTATTCCATTTTTTAACCCTCTCACCTTCTCTTTCATTGTTGTACTAGTAGTATACTTAGTAGTACTAGTAGGAGTACTTTTTACCTTGGAGGACGCGTATAGCTACCTAGGCCCTTGAAGACTTGAAACCACTAGCTGCCACCATTTTTGTTTTTCCATGTCTTACTATCTCATCCATGTAGCCAAGAGTGGCTATATATAATAAGCCGGTTATTTTACTTCCTCTATACCGGAGTAGTACTGTTTGCTGTACAGTATTACTGAGCGCCATATTTGAGCAAAACATTATTATGCATGGACCTTGACTATGTACGTCACCATGTGTCTAGATCTGAGATGCCGCGTGTACCAGATGAATGGTGCCGAGTTCGACCCCCGTGATGCTACGTGGGTGCCGAGGAACACTCTTGGAGAGTACTCGCTTTTCATTGAGGACGGCTACCCCATTGTGAAGCGGATGCCACCTTCCGTGCACGACACAGAAGGCCTGCCGTTCATGAAGCATGGTTGTGTCTTTAGTGTGCACCGCCGGATGAACGACATGCTGGGACACGCTATCCCTGATTTATGCCGCTTCAGCTTGGATGAGTCTCCATCGTGTGGAACCGGACTAGAAAGTTTTGACAATGATTCCCGTTGCCCACTGTTATGGATCGTGCCATCCATGAAGAACACCTAGGACTGGAACCTGGAGGAGGACATGTAGCCCATCTATAACATGTAAGTGGAGTACGGTAATTGTGAACGGTAGCGCTGTGAATATATGTAGACTAGTCATGCACAAATTTATCACATGAATTGGAGATGAACTTGTGTGGCATACTGGCATTTGTCCTTTAGAATTTATTACTAGTAAATGTGTTATGTGTACGTGCAACTTGTGTGGTTGTTGCACGGGCTCCAACACGCTCTTTGAGAAAAAAGGTGGCACAACTTTGGATATACGTGACGTGGCGGCATCATATAGTAGCATCGTTCGCTATAGTTGTAGTACACTCCTACAAGGACGACAACTCCTATAAAACCTTGCGCTTGGCTCTTTGCCACTTCAGGAGGTTCAACAGTTCGTACTCGTGTGAACCTTACACTTGGCTCTTCGCCTCTTTGGAAGGTCCAACAATGATGATACTATAGTACAATATGCTTCTGGCAATCTGACACCGATTGAACTGCTGCACGTCCACCGCGAGGGCGAGGGCGAGGGCGAGGGAGAGGGAGAGGGAGAGGGCGCTGTAGTCAAAACCCTCTCCTCGTCCTGCGAACCACCGTGCGCGTCAGCGAGGGAGAGGCGTAGTAAGCAAGCTTCTCCTCATTCGGCGAGTTGACGGGACACATCAAAGCAGTACTAGTACTAGTAGTCCATACTGCGTCCTTTTCGATTAATATGGCTTAATTTGAAACGAGGAAAATACACTGGCGGTCACCCGTATGTAACAATACACTCTTTACAGGCACTATATATAGTTTTCCGGTGATTATACGATCACTAGATCATCGTAGAGCACCGTATTGCACCCTACTGACCGGCCACATAGTCGACGTGGCACTTTGTTGACTAGTTAAATTGTCACCTGGTTTCTGGGTCCCACCTATCAGTTGGCAGAGCAAAGAAATCAGTTAACAAAACTTTACACAGGCGCGACAAGAGTCCAACCCTTGCGTGTGAACCACCCTGGCTGTTTATGTGAGTGCATGCACGTGTACTCCCTCGGACTTCCAACAAAGAGTGTACATCGGCTAAAAAACAAAGAGTGTAGTGCATGATGTACATCTACACTTCCAATGCATTTAGCCTTTAATCTAAATCGATATTGATTGACTAATGCACCAACTTGTGCTCTAGGTATAGGCTACATGTCTATCCTTAATTACAGCATGCAACGTCCTTCATTTAATCTTCTTCTCTCAATGGTCGCATGCACACATAAGTTTGCTACTTTTGGGCATTAATTATGCCTTGGTCAATGTGTAAATCTCTAAATGTACAGCCTTTCACGGACGTAGGGAGTAGGTTGAGCACTTGAGCGTGAGCATGTGTGTTGCGTCGTGTGTTGTGTGTCGCATGGGTGCGTGAGTGTTGTGTGCATCCATGTGTACGTGTGAGTGTTGCATGTTGCATGCATGCATGGGGCTTACTCCCTCCCACTGACATGTTCATATTTCAAGCTTCCTGTGTTCCCTCCATATGGTGATACTCCCTCTGTTCCCAAATATAGAGTAAAAGCCTCCCTCTGCTCCACAATACGGAGTATTTGTCTTTCTACAGATTTCAACAAGTGACTAGGTACGGAGAAAAATGAGTGAAGTGAGCGTAGAGGCATAGGGATACTGTAGAAAGGAAGTCTTCGCGATCCATTATTCCCCATCTCGGTCAGAGAGAACTACTCAACTAGTCTTGCAGTGAAGTGACAATACATGTTGTAGCAGATGGGACACGTAATTAATAAGCTGAACCAGCGTGTTGGTGTTACTAAATCAGCCTTACCCAGTACTGCCATCATGTTTGCCAGTAGAGCACGCTTCCACAAATACGCCTATGCGCCTCTGTCCTCCATTAACTGACATATGGCCCCTCTTGTGGTAGACCCACATGTCATCGGTGTAACTATTTACACTCCGAAGTACGGTATATCCTGGTAGTAGTACTAGTAGAATTGAGATTTAATGCACTCTCTTCCCCGTCTTCCACTCTTCTTCCTCCGCTCTTCTTCTTCCTCCTCTCTTCCCCATCGCCGGCCGCACACCATTTACCCTCGCTCACTGCTCGCCCATCCGCGCCATCTTCCTTGGTAGCTCGCGCATACCATATCCCCCCGCTCACAGCTCGGCCACACGAGGAGAAGCTTCTTCGCTCGCCCGCCCGAATCCACTTCCCCGCTAGCTCGCAGGCACCGAAAACCCCAATGGCAGAGCCGACTGACACGCAGAGCCGCGATTGGAATTCCCTCCCCGATGTTCTCTTGGAGCAGATCTGTAATCGTATGGACCTACTCAGCACCGTCCGTCTGGCCGCATGCTCGGTGTCTTTGTACCGTCTACTCATTTGCAACCGGCTGGCTCTTTTCAAGACACCCTACTTGCTGATGCCCAATCCTCGCAGGTGGCCCAGACACCAACTTGACGATCCTACGGAGGTTGCCGTGGTGCCCCTCGACATGCTACCACTACACGCCCACCTGTCCTTCATGCGCGACCACTACTGGGCAGGCATGAAGGCCAACTGGATCGTCCTCATCTACCAATCTGGTAGTCCGTGGCGTCTCCTGGATATCTACACCCAGCGAGAGATCACCCTTCCATCATTGTATACCGCCGCCATCGAGCCTCGCGGCCCGCCGGACACTCCTGCCTACTACGCAGGAGACGCGTCAAGATTTTGGCTCGACCTCTGTTTGCTGAAAGTTGTAATCTGCGAAGTGCCCACACCATCAGAAGACTACATGGATTACAAGCTCATTGCCTTGTTCAACATGGGATTAGTCTATCTGGAATCCGATCTCCATACATGGTTATGACTCATCATCAATCATGTTGAGGCAACGTTTCTGTCTGATGCTATAGTGCATGATGGCATCGTTTACGCGGTCGACGCACAGATTGGCTGCCTATACTGGTGGAATCTATCATCATGTAATTGTTCTATCTCATCTCATCTTTACCTTATGAATACGACTACTTGTTCATTGTTACAAATTTAGAATAGATAGTATGTCTATAAACTCATCATTGCTATATGTTCCTCTCATTTCCTAGATTTTTATGACCACACATGTTATTGTTAGAGTTGATATGAGAACAATTGGCATCTAATGATTGTTAGAATACATATTATGAGCATAACATCATGATTGCTATATGTTACTCTCGTTTCCAAGATTTTTATAACAACGCATGTTATTGCTTAGAGTTGATATGAGAACAGTAGTAGTAAGTGCTATGGTAGAACATGAGTAGGCTCTGTCATAGCTGTTTTCCTCTCACTGCTACATGATGTTTTAACCATGACATATTGCTAGAATATGAAAGCCATTGGCTTATTTTTTTAACTTGGGGTATGATTATGACCACGGCATTGCAATTATTTGTCTATGATATGCGTCACTGTTATAATAATCTTAATTCCACACATACTCTGAACATGATTGTTTATTTTTGTCCTTTTGGTCTCCAATTTGAATTGTTGCAGCAGATGCAAATGCGCTGGCCTTCATGATTCCAGGACCTGGAATCATACCAGCCAATGGGTGGTGGTTTATCGCTCATTCAGCTAACGGCGGTCATTTGATGCTCATTAGAAATTACCAAATTGACCAAACCATTACATCAAACTACATGAAGTACAATGCATGGGGTGTTCCTGACATTGATGGCTATGGCTGCTTCGTGTTCTAGAAAGATCCCAGCTCCGTTGGGCCAGGCATATTCAATTGGAAGCGGGTCTACAGCCTCGGCAACCACTCCTTGTTCCTCGGGCTCAATTATCTGATCATCCAACCAATCATTGATCATATCACTGGTGATGATTACCGTGCTATGCAACTTCCATTCGCCAGGGGGGACTGTGTTTACACATCATACCATGGGTTTCATGAATCACCATATCCAGAGATTCGTCGACACAGCTTGTTGCCAGATAATCTTCAGTGCGTGAAAGGCATCAAGCTTCCATGCGATGGATGGCTTTTGCAAACCCGACATGCGGCGATGTGGTTCATGCCAACAGCAAATATGCACAACTTGATTGGTGTTGATATCTAGACTGAGCCATGTATTCTGTTGCTATAGCATGACCCTCTTTTGTTGGATATTATGTATGGTTGTTAGTTTGAAGCACTACTCTAGTTTGAAGGATAGATACCTTCCTGGGATCAAGTGCATCCTAACTCACTTGCGTAGGATGTACTGATAACGATGATGGAGATGCTGTGCAGAAGATAT
>NC_041391.1:179038630-179051140 GCF_002162155.2 Triticum dicoccoides
GGATTAGAATAACTATTTGGATCACGATCACCCTATATAAGGCCCGATCAGGTGTTCCCGAACTCGACAGCGAACAAAAAAAAACTACCCACCCCACGTCATCGCCCCACTCCCCAACGCGAGCGATTCCCACCACCCATCCCCGAGCGTTGCCTACCTCCCACTCACCGGCGCCTCCTTGGATCCGCCGCCACCACGCGCCGGTGAGCTCCCCCGCCAGGGATCCATTGGGGACGACGGCGGCAGGATCCATTGCCGCGGCCAACCACCTCCTGCTCCGCCCTCAACTGTGGTGGCCGCACCTCCTGCTCTGCCATCGACTGTGGTGGTCACAGGTGGCCTTCCTCCAGGCTGGAGTTGCCTCCCTCCTGCCTGGATCCGGCCCCGCACATCTCCTCTCCTGGATCTCACCTTGGCGCCACCCCAAGCCTCCGTCCGGCCGCCGCTTCGCCCCCGTGCCTGGGTCCAGCCGCCACGCTGCACCCGCCCCTCGATTTGGCCACCGCCAGTATCACCCCTCCTACCTTGCCACGGAGGTGGCCTCCATCTGCCATCAACAGCCACCGTGACCTGTCCCAGGGCACCCCCGTGACCTGCCCCAGGGTGCCTCCACTGCGGCCTTCCCAGGGCGTCGGCACCACCACTTGCCACGCACCTCCGGGCGCCCCGCTGCTGTGGCACCGACTACCTCCCTGCTACCTTCTCTCTTAGATCGCCGCCGCAGCCACCTGCCACTATCGGAAGGCACGACCGTGGCAAACCACTTGAACCACGCGACTTCTCTTCAGTAGTGTTGCCCCTCCATTTATACACTGACCAATCCCCTCATGAGGATTTGAACTTCAGAATTTGCATGAAAATTGCTGCAAAAATTGTTTCTGTATATTTGGCTTCTGAAAAAATGCATTTTGAATAGCAGTTTCTCAACGCATGTAAGGAGAGAAACTCCTTTGTTCTCTCGATTTTCTTGGATCATCTGGATTGTACTCATCGGCAGGTCAAACAGAGTTCTTGTGACAGGTCGAACAAAGATGCTCGTGGTGCCGATTATGCTAGTCGCCACCCCCAGCTGCAACACTTTTTGTTGCTGTTATTACCACAAAACAGAGCACACAAAAATACTCGAGTGCAAGTCATTGTCCACCTCCTCAAGCACCTCTCTAATTCTTTATAAATCTACAGGAACCCTTGCTATGGCCCCGCTTCTACTGAAATTACTATGCACCGTGTTCCTGCAGCCTCTCACTCATATTAGCTCATTTCATTTCGTAGCTTGGAATTTGTAACTTGTTAAGTTTATTCTACGGAACCTTCACAAAGATACCAAAAAGTGTGTTATGGACCTTGTACCTCCTTCCCCTTTTCCGTTCATGCATGTTCTTTCGCGTGATTTGATGGAAAGAAGTTTGTATAAACCATTGAGTTTACATACACCTAAAGATATATGTTTTTTTTACGTACTATGGAAGTTCAAATATTATTGTATAGGGAGTTCAATCATTGAGTTTTAGGAAATAATGCATCTAACTAATTAAAAATGCTTAGTGAAAAAGTCATTCATGAAAAAAAAATCGCAAGCCAATTTTCAGGAGGATCAAAATGTTTAAATTCGCATGAAAGATTGCAGAAAAAAGATAGGCGCCAGAAAAATGATACCAAACAAATAACTTGAAGTTCAAATTCACTGGGCCGGGCAATTCAATAATAAATGAAAAAAAATAAAACAAACACTAGTCTGTAGGTTGCATGGGCGCATGACATTTTATGGTGAAAAATTCCTTTTATTTTCATTTTATGAAGAGAAAGCGCGAGCAAATAAGAGAAAAAATATTGATGCCATTTTAACGAATGTACTCACTTTCTTAAAAAAACTAGAAGTTCAAATTTCAAAATCATGGGATATGCTTCTAGTCGAGAACTATCCCATGCAAAAGCGCAACTCTCGTGGAGAAGAAAAGTTACAGGGAAATCGTAGTATTGTTTGTAGTTTGGAAAAGGAGAGAATAAAAAGTTGAGGTTAAAAAGGGACCAAGAAGTCCAAATTTTAAAAACATAGTAGGTCAATGTTTATAAAGAATAAATATTTTTTTCTAAGAATAAGACTAAGAAGTTCAAATTAAAATAACAAAGAAGTTTGAAGTATATAAAAAGACTCGGATTTGTTGCAAGAAGTTCACGTGCACCTCTATGCATGGTTTAGAATTTATATTGCGGGACGTCCGACCTCCAATTACATATTTTAAAATGGCAAAAAATGGCGTCCAATCTACAATTGCGTGTAATTCGATGTATGCAAAAGAATGTGACAGAAGTTCATAGTGAAAAGAACAAGAAGTTCAAGTACTGCAAGGAATGCATTTCAAGTGAGAATAAAAGTATAGAAAAATAAAAGCTTAAAAGGTTTGTTAAAAGAAGTTCAAGTGCTCTGTCCGGAGAAATTTAAAAATTCTTACAAGAGAGATTCACCTTGTATTTCCATGTTCAATTTTTTCCATATAAAAATCGAATACAATTCTTTACTCAAAAATATAAAAAGTTGAAGTTCAAAATGAAATAACAGAGAAGTTCGTAGTTTATTAAAACCTAGGATTTACCCGTTCAAAAAATAAAAAACACAATGCCATTTTTTGCACTTTTCAAAACAACCTCATAAACGAAAAAATGGTTGCTAGAAGTTCAAGTGCTCGACGAGGAAAAGTTCAAAAAATTCTTGTGAGAGAGGTTCACCGTGTATTTAGATGTCCAAAATACAAAAAAAAACATGTTGTTTTTTGTGTTTTAAAATAACTCTCTCAAAGCAGAGAGAAATTCAACATGATAACAACCGGAAGTTCACGTACTACATGGTGTGTGTTTCATATAAGAAAAATATAAATAAAGTGAAACAGAATGAAGTTCAAACAGACATGCCCCAGAAGTTCAACTACTTCATGCAGTGCGAAAAACAGCATGTCAAAAACAAAGTGAAGTTCAAACAGACATGCCCCAGAAGTTCTACTACTTCACGCAGTGCATTTCCATTCGCGATAAACGCAGAAATCATGATCTCGCCATTTTCTAATTTACCTCAAAACGGCAGGAATATTATTTGTGTAAATTCAAGTCCTTGGTCGGAGAAAGTTAAAAAAAATATTGTGAGAGAGGTTTGTACAAAAAGAATATCATTTGTGTAAAACTGACGAAATGGATGAGAAAATTACAAATGAGAATATGTCACAGAAGTTCAACGTGAAAACAGCAGGAAGTTCACCTACTACACAGAATGAATTTCAGATGAAAAACTTTCAAAATCGTCGCGAGTATGAAAAAATGATCAACACGGGAAATTTACGTGTTTACAGCATCTTTCCATCGGTATATCACTTGCTCAATTCCAGTGAGTGGGATGGAGAGCTACGAGCAGTGGATGAAGATCTACGAGCAAGAAAATCATGTGAAAAACAGAGTGAAGTTCAAGTACACGCACCGAGAAGTTCAGGTTCTTCACGCGGTGCATTTTCGAAGAATCTGTTTTGCGATAGAGGCAGAATGAATGATCCCACCGTTTTCGGAATTACCTGAAAATGGCTAGGAATCAGAGAAAACCATCAACATGAAAAAGTTTTGCATTTTCCGTAGCTTTTCAACGGTATATTATTTGCGCAATTCCGATAAAGTTCGTAGAAATTACGGTGAAAATACGGTTTTCGCCATTTTTGAAACTGACTTAAAACCGTAAAGGATTGGGAGAAACAATACATACCAAAATGTTTCGCATTTGTTCATGCTTTCCAACGCCATATCATTTGCTGCATTCGGACGTACGGTTAAAAAATTAGCTCGAAAATACGAACTCGGTAGGACTTGGACCATTTTCTAAATTACTCTTGAACCATTCAAAATTAGAAAAAAAACTTTCAAGATGAAAAAGTAGAGCATTTTCATAAGCTTTCCAACGCCATATCATATGCCTCCATTGGATTAGCTGTTTAGAAATGACATCGTAAAAATGAACTCAGCTGTTCGGTTTATGAAATTTTACGTTTTTTTAGTTACTCTTTAACCATAGGGAATTAGAAAAAACTTTCAACATGTGGAAGGAGCGGTTTTGCAGCAGCTTTCAAACGCCATACTATATGCCTCATTCCGATAAACGGTTTAGAAATGCAATCGAAAATATGATTCACGTTTTTTGTGCGAAGAAAATACGGTTTTCAAAACTGCTCTTAAACTGCTTATATTTTGCAAAAAAGTTAAGTTGGGTCATGATATCGGTGTCCATAGCTTTCCAACGGTATATCGCAAGCCCTGTTTGGGCAATGTTGGCGGAAGTTCAACCCACGGGGAAGTTCAACGTACTACTAGTGGGGCAGGTCAGATTGTGATCAGAATATTATTCTGATCCCGTGATCAGAATAGTGTTTATGTATATATATATATATATATATGTATATATGTATATATATACATAGGGTGGGTCTATTATGATAACACCCCTTAAGACCTTATTCTGCACATCAATCCGGCTTATTCTGCTAACACCCTAACCAACCCGACCCGCGCTGACTGGCGGAATAAAATAAATCCACCCTCAGCCTTCTTCCCCACTCCCGTCACTTTCTCCCCCCACTCCCCACCCTTCACAGCGCCGCCGGGCCACCATCTCCAACCGTGCGGCCGGCCATCTCCCACCGCGCGGACACGCCACCACCTCCCACCACGTGGCCGGCCACCACTTCCCACCACGCGCCGAGCCACCACATCCCCCCGCGGGCCACCACCTCTCCGGGCGTTCGCCCCTCTTCTGCTCCACCCTTCCCTAGATCCGTCGGGCGTTCGCCAGAATAGCGGAGCCAAATCTGGATCCACGAAGCCGGCATCCCTGAGACCCCGTCGAACCAACTCCTGCTCGCGTGAGCCACCGCTCATCCCTCCTCCACCTTAGATCCACATCGTCTTCGCCATTGCGAGCCGCACGAGCCCTTCCCCGCGTCAACGTCACTGTGGCCCTCTCCTCCCCAGATCCGGTGAGCCCCTCATGGCCCTCTCCTCTCCATCTCGTGCGCCGACAATGACATCCAGTAGATCAGGGCCGACCTCATCCTTCTGGTCCGTCCCTGACCTCCTCCAGCTTCTTCCCCCGCCGGTGCCACCGCTGGCCGCACCTCCTGGTGCCCCTCGAGCTGGTCTCGCGCCGCCCCTGCCTGGCGTCACCCATCCCCCACACCCGGATCCGCCATTCGTCCTTGATCTGGATCAAGTCGGCGACGAGCCCTCTCCTCGTGGCGGTCTCCGGTGAGACCCTTATCTGTGCCATCCGTAGGTACTCGGGCGTCACCCCACCACATGCAGCACGGTCGCGGCCCCCATGTTGCTTGGATAGGGCCCCTGTCTTCGTGCAGGTTCGCTGGGCTCCCTCATCGTCAGCCACGGTGCAGTAACCACCGGCCTCGAGCGTCCTCTCAGATTGCAGCTAGGTCTGGTGAGCTCGGCCACGGATCCATGGATACGGCTCAGTGCCCACCTCACAGCACTGTAGTTTGCTGGCTGCTACACCGCTGAAGGTCGCCCCGTGGTCTATTTTTTCAGCCCGTGCAGCTCACAGCCTGGCTATGTGCATATTAGGGGTGGATGACGAAACACACACGTCGAGCAGTTCTTGTGGTGCACCTGTGTGGTGCAGAGCACGTGTGCATGCAATTCAGGCGTATTTTTTTGTTTTATTTGTACTCTTCGCAGTGCAGTTTGCTTTTGAGAGAGCTCTGTGCTGTTTTTTGTTTCGCTCTTGCCTGACGGCGACGCCACTTCCTGGCCGTGCAGTTTGGTCGATGTAAGGGCTGTGCAGTTTTCTGGTGATTGGCTTGTGCGTGCAGTCCACTATTGGGACCCGATGCATTTGTTTTGAGTGGCAAAGGAGGGACACATTACGACTATGGCTATGAAACAGCGCACTCAGAGAGCAGCGCAAAGGCGTGGTCGAAGAAGTACACTTTTGTACTGTGAGACGAGCACTGTCAGGATTTGTTGCTACCACCAGCTCCACCAACGGGATGAATTTTGAAGATCTCTTTTTTGATTTCTCCAGCTCGCTGCGTGAGAAAAATGTTACAAGATTGTATGTTTAGTTCCATATGTTGAAGGGCATTTGTCTTAATTGCAAAAGTGGCAAGCAAATATCCTGCTAACATTTCAAAAAGTGTGCGTGTGCATACAGTTTGGTTAGCTCGGTATATTTGTTGCGGTTCAATTGTTTGTTAAAAAAAATCAAAAGAGTGTTGTTGGAAGGTAACATCTTTTGGTGCCAAAAATGTAATTTTAAATGCAGTCCACTTGACTTATTCATGCAGCTCACTAGCAATGGCCATGTTGTTCGGATGAATTTACAAAGATTTTTTTAAGTTAAAAAACAACAAAATAATTATGTGGTTCACTTTGATGCAACAAAATAATTATGCGGTTCACTTGCCTCATCTCTGCGGCCCGCCCTTGTTCATAAAAAGGTAGGGAAAAACGACAAAAACTCACAAAAACTTGTGTCAGAAAAATTATGTCCGATAAAGAGATATTATGCAGCTCGCTTGCCCATCCGATGCACTGCGGTTTTCATTCTGAAGCAGTGCAATCAGCCTATGATGTTGTTCATCCCGTAAGTGCAAAAGTATTGTTACGAAAGTGAAAAAAAGTAATGCGTTTCACTTATTGATAGTGTTGTGGTTCATTTACAACCGATGTGAAGTGCACTCTACTTTCATGTCCTTGAAAAAATTACGTTTGAATAACAGAAACCATGCAGTTCTCTTACCCGTCTGATGCAGTGCGGTTTTTCGTCCGATGCAGTGCAGTTTTCAGTCGGATGAAGTACCCACGTCGATTTGGGTGTCGCGAAAAACAGAGTGTCCACGTTTCGGTAATTCGAAATTCCTCTTAAACCGTAAAGAATTAGAGAGAGTGCTCTACATAAAAAAGTTGCACCTCGTCGATATCTTTCCAACGGCGTATCATTTGAATCATTCCGACCAGCGGTTTGTAAAAATTTCACGAAAAACCATTGCTGCGACTCGTCGTCCGCCGCACAATTTTCAAAATTAACTTAAAACCGTAGGAAATCTGAAAACCATTTCTACATAAGAAATTTGCGCCTTGTCTGTAGCATTCCAATGACGTATTACATGCCTCGTTTCAACAAACAGTTCAAAAACTAGAGCGAAAATAGTACCGAAAATTGCAAAAATTTCAAAAAAAAAAACGTAATTCCGCGATTTAGTATTTTTAAAACTGCTCTTAAACTGTAAGGAATTAGAAAAAATAATAGATATGAAAAAGATGTGCCTCGATGATATCTTTCCAACGATGTATCATTTGCTTCATTCTAATGAGAGGTTTAGAAGAAATTGCGAAAAAAGCTTGTTGTCACTCGTCATGGGTCGCACCATTTTCAAAACTGCTGTTAAACCGTGCGGAATCTCGAAAAGTGTTCAACATGTAGAAGTTGCACCTAATCCATAGCTTTTCAACACTATATTGAACGCCTCATTCCGATAGACGGTTAAAAATTAGAGCGAAAACTGTACCGAAAAAACAACGCATGCAGTTTTTTCCGATGAGAAGTTCACTCGTGTGAGTACTGCAGCACACTTGGTTCAAAGAATGACGTGCACTTGTGTTGAGCGTGCAGTGCGGAAGTGTTATCAGAATAGTTATTCTGCTAATATTAGTAGAATAGACCGTCTGTATATATATATATATAAATATATATATATATATATATATATCAATTAGGCTTCAAGTGCATACTTGTTAGTTAAACCTATGTATAAATTGTGAAACTAAATACGACTAGTAAGTAGTACAGTAGCAGTACTAGTATAAGTCGGTCAAATTATTCATCATGTCCACACATTGAATTGACGTGACAACATGCTGCGCGTGAGGTGACACAAGAATCCCGACGGCGTGTTCGGGTATTCTGGAGTTCAGATTTGGAGCACCACTTATCTGTCGAAATCTTTCATCATTCACTTAAAACAGTCGATTTATCATATATTGAGTACCATATAACTGGAATTACCGATACAAGTCGAAGAAGGATTGGCCGATGCTGCCGGCTGGCGTTAAGTTCGATCCCACGGATCAAGAGTTGATCGAGCACCTTGAGGCCAAAGTGAGTGCTGACAGCGTGAGATCTCACCCTCTCATCGATTTGTTCATACCAACCATCGATAGCGAGCACGGCATATGCTACACCCAACCTGAGAAACTTCCAGGTAAGACACCGATCGGCCGTCTACTTGCACAAACATATTCCTCTGTTTACAGCTCTATTTTTCTTTTTAGACGCAGACCTTGTGAATCAATTACAATTTGACAGTTAATAAAAAGTGAAACAAGTGACTGCAACATGCCAAAGATGCTATGAAAATGCCAACTACGTACACTAAAACCTGTATTCGACAATATTGCAGGTATCACACTGAGTGGCCTAAGGAAGCATGTCTTCCAGCGCAATTCCAGGGCATTCAAAAGGGGCACATGAACGCGTCGCAAGATACAGTCAGAGTGCGGCATGCACGTGATGTGGCACAAGACCGGCAATACCTTGCCGGTGATGGTCAACGGCCGGAAGACGGGCAGCAAAAAGGTTCTGGTGTTGCACACCAACAAGAACTTCGACCAGTAGAGGACCAACTGGGTGATGCACCAGTACCACCTCGGGGACCTGGAGCATGAGAAGGAGCGGGAGCTGGTCCTCTGCAGACTTTCTACCAGACGAACACTAGGGCCAGGAGTAAAAAGATTATAAGTTAGTTTGGTATTGGTAGTTGTACTACCTTGTCGTCCGCAAGTTGGTATTGTCGTTAACGATCTTTTGGTATGAACTTGCATTTGCTTCCAACCATCATGCCGAGGGTCGATGTGGATATAAAGCTGAATCATTTGTTTCAAAACGAATTTCAGGCACCTGATTTTATTTGATGGGTAGCATAAGCACCTGCCGTTCGAATTCCCAGTTCTCCAATTTTTCAAAACAAGTGCATGCACTTATTATCACGATGAAAAAACAATATCCTTGGTCCATCCCAATTATTAGTCTGTACTTGTAGAATTCTCTCATTTATTGAGCATGTATATTGTTTTTTCAAGTCGAGCAAGTTTCAACTGGCCTGTAGACTGCCCCAGGCTTGGTTTTGTTTTTAACAGGCCCAGCCCATGACGACAACAGGGCACAAAGATCCAGCAGGTATCTACTAGCCTCTGGCCCGCCAGTGTTAGTTATATTTTGTCTTACAACATTCGTAGGCAGTTTTTTTACTGAATCAAACACACGGCCCAGTTCTATTTTCCTCTTGAAACGCATGTCCTACATCCGTTTTCTAATCTCTACCTATAGTTTTACTAGTTCATATGCACATATCATTATATTGAAAACACATAAAATTCCCTTTTCATATTTACATCCTTATTTTTGTTGTTTTTTCCCACCCAGCACTGGTTTTTTTACCACTGGTTTTCCCTTAAACCAACTCAATTGTCCCACGTCTTATTTGCTTACAAAAACAAAACGATTTTTTTGGCAAATCAATAAGTTCTTAAAAAATGTTTATCATTTCAGGATTACAACAGTTCGGACTCCACCAAAATATGCAAAATAAGGTTGAACTTTTTGACCGTGGTCCTGGGCAAAAAATGGGCTGTAAAAATTACTTAAGAATTAGCAAATGGGCTGCAAATTATAAAAAAAATAGCAAATGGGCTTTATGTTGCCTGCCACAAATTTGGAGGCTGACTTGTGGGCCTACTAAGTTCATGCATATAGAAGGTTTCTCGAAAAAGAAACTTAGTCAACAATCGACTCTACCAGCGTCAGACCGTTAGATGTCAATCTAGCGGCAATCGTGCTTCTTCAGTCTCTGATCTTCCTGCCCCAGCCGCCCTAACCAGCGTCGTCGGAACTGCCTGCTCCCGCCTCCCGGGCCGGCTGTGCTGCCGGGAAGTCCTCACGGCCCCATCATACTCGCATCCCTGGCCTGTCTATCCCTCTACTCACCCACACCTCCTCTTATTTTCCAACGACGACAGCCGAACCAGTCAACCCTCATACTCTCCACCACATGGGCAGCCACTGCCAGGTCTTCCCCGGCTCCGTGTCGTTCCCTTCGTAGGCCTCGCCGTTGTCCACCACCCTGGTGCTCTCAGCGCGGCGTGGTCAACTTGGTCAACGAATGACATCCATCGGAAGTGGACTATACGTGGAGAGGCTGACAGCTGGGTCCACGGCCGCACATGAGGAAATGCCTGCTTATTGTGCACAAAATAATGATTCCTCGACCTGGCATCTGGGACCCGCCAGAAGGGCCTCTGTATTTCTCCAAAAAAGTTCCCTCCGCTGACAGGTCAGACCCACCAACTATATCTTCGCACGCAAGGAAGTGCCTTCTTATTGCGCACAAAAAAATGAATACCCCCTGCCAGCTGGGACCCACCATAGTGGGAGGCTGACTTATGGGCCTACTAAGTTGACGGGGATGGAGGGCTTTGTCAAATTAGTCAATATATGAACGATTCTAGCTCCAGTAACCCTACGATGTCCATCCAACGGCCGTAGTGCTTTTTCAACCTCTGGTCTTCTTGCTCCGGCCGCCCAAAGCAGCGCCGGTCGTGCCGCATGCTCCTGCCTCCCGTGGCCGGCTGTGCTGCCGCGGAGGCCTCACCACCCACATAGTAATCCCACCGCTGGCCAGGCCATCCCTCCACTCACTCACTCCCCCTGTTATTCTGCGGCGATGGCAGCCACACACCGCAGCCGAACCAGTGAACCCTTGTACTCCTCTCCGCGTGGGCATCCACTGCCGCGTCTTCCCCGGCTCCGTGTCATTCCCTTCCTAGGCCTCACCATCGTCCACCGCTGTGTTGCTCTCGGCGCGGCATGGTCAATGTGGTCAATGACCGACTTCCATCGGAAGAGTACTGTACGTGGAGAGGCTGACAGCTGGGTCCACGGTAGCCGCAAGGAAGTGCCTCCTTATTACGCGCAAAATAATTATTCCTCCACCTGACAGCGAGGACCCACTAGATGGGCCACTGTATTTCGTGAAAAAAAATCGTTTCCCCCCTGACTGTTGGGACCCATCGGACGGGCCACCGTATTTCGCGAAGAAAACATACCCCCCACTATCAGCTCGGACCCACCGGAAGTGCCTCCTTATTACGCACAAAAAAATGAATACTCCCCCTGCTAGCTGGGACCCACCTTGGTGGGAGGCTGACTTGTGGGCCTACTAAGTTGACGGGGACAGAGGGCTTTGTCAACTTAGTCAATATGAACGATTCTAGCTCCAATGACCGTATGATGTCCATCCAACAGCCGTAGTGCTTCTTCAACCTCTGGTCTTCTTGCTCCAGCCGCCCAAAGCAGTGTTGGTCGTGCCGCATGCTCCTGCCTCCCGTGGCTGGCTGTGCTGTCGCAGAGGCCTCACCGCCCCCATACTACTCCCACCGCTGGCCAGGCCATCCCTCCACTCACCCACTCCCCCTGTTATTCTGCGGCAACGGCAGCATCACACTGCAGCCGAACCAGTGAACCCTCGTACTCCTCTCCGCGTGGGCATCCACTACCGTGTCTTCCCTGGCTCCATGTCATCCCCTTCCTAGGCCTCACCATTGTCCACCGACGTGGTGCTCTCGACACGGCGTGGTCAATGTGGTCAACGACCGACTTCCATCTGAAGAGTATTGTACGTGGAGAGGCTGACAGCTAGGTCCACGGCAGCCGCAAGGAAGTGCCTTCTTATTACGTGCAAAATAATTATTCCTCCACCTGATAGCAGGGACCCACCGGACGGGCCACCGTATTTCGTGAAAAAAAGTTTCCCCCTGACTACTGGGACCCACCAGCAACAGAAGAAACGACCTTGTGTTCGACCGGCCACATTCGAAACGGGATCCTGTTCATCGGGACGGGTCTGGCGTACTTCAAAACGGAGGAAACGGACTTGTGTTGGACCTCCTACTGTCGAAACTGGGTCCTGTTGATTGGGAGGGGTGTAGCGTACCGCAAAATGGACGAAATGGACTTGTGTTGGAGCGCTACGGTCGAAACAGGGGTCATGTTCATCGGGAGGGGTGTGGCATACCACAAAACGGGACTCCACGAGATACTGTTCATCTCCACCATCGACCTCCTCCAGCCTGCACAAGCTACAGTTCATCCATAGTCGACCTCCTCCAGCCTCCACCTGCGACTGTTCATCCACGGGCTCCTATTCATCCAGCCTCCACCATGCGCTACTCCACCGGCTACTGTTCAACCACCCCTCTCCACAGGCTCATGTTCAACCACCCCTCCACGGGTTACTATTCATCCACCCCTCCACGGGCTACTTTTCATCCAGCCCTCCACGGGGTCGTCCTGTTCATCCAGCCCTCCACGGGGTCCTGTTCATCCAGGCTCGATCGATCGGGGTCCTGTTCATCCAGAGGCAACGCCACGGGGTCCTGTTCATCAACCCCCACCGCTCACTGCTCATCTAACCC
>NC_041391.1:179051569-179053329 GCF_002162155.2 Triticum dicoccoides
AACCCCCCTGCAACGCTCACTGTTCATCCAGAGGCAGCATCGATCGGCTTCAGTTAGCAGTAGTAGGAAAGGAATTGCTCGATCGCTCGGGTTCAGTGACGCATAGCCTGCAGTGCAATCGCTCGGGTTTAGTTAGGCGATGACTCGCTCGGGTTCAGTTAGATCCCAACGCCTCGCACACACGCGCATACGTGTACAAGAGAAATGCGCATCGCTCGGCCCCCGACCACCCACCGTAATCGGGAACTCCCTAAAATTTTCCTCGCCCTCGCTTCTACCATGGTTTTTTCCGTCATGGACGGCCCAAAGAATGTCATGTAGCTGCATCTCCGGCCCACCCAGGACGAAAAGCCCATTTTCTATCATTATTTTTTATCATAGAAGTAGGAGTCCACCACATCTATGATGATACCGGGTTTTGTCACAATTATCATCATAGAAGTGTCATAAGTATGACAGGAAAAAATTTCGTTCGGCCCAAAATGTCACGGATGTGTCTTTTTTTTGTAGTGGCTATCTTGAGAGAAGCCACTAGTGAAACCTATGCCCCCCTGGTCTATTCTCCATCATATAAGTTTCCAATCTACTTTATTTTGCAATCTTTACTTTTCAATCTATATCATAAAAATACCAAAAATATTTATCATATCTTATTATCTCTATCAGATCTTACTTTTGCAAGTGGCCGTGAAGGGATTGACAACCCCTTTATCGCGTTGGTTGCGAGGTTCTTGTTTGTTTGTGTAGGTACGAGGGACGTGTGTGGAGTCTCCTACTGGATTGATACCTTGGTTCTCAAAAACTAAGGGAAATACTTATTCTACTTTGCTGCATCACCCTTTCCTCTTCAAGGGAAATCCAACGCAGTGCTCAAGAGATAGCATACGTGTGCATTGCACACATGAGATTTGGCAACCAAATTATGAATAAATACCACATTATAGCATGTAAGCTTTGAGTCATATATGAATCATGTAGATGTTCGTTTAATTCTTATAGTTCATTTCATTCAAAATCATCTGCTTTTTATAAGAAAGCTAATCTATGTTAAGATTCATGGAATTGTGCGTTGTAAGACATAAAGTAAAAACAAATAATGGCAAATAATGTAGAAAAACATTTCGGCAATTCTGATATGGAAGATTATGGAACAAAGAAGAAGTGCTTGTGCTTTGACGTTTGTGCATTATGCTTAAGTTCAACCATGGAGTCTTCTAGATTGTACATGTGGCAAAATCTGGTGGAATCTAGATGATATCCAACGGCCAGTAGTGCTCAAATTTGCCATCTCTGCACCATCAGATTTGCCTCATCCAACAACCATCTTTCAAATTTAAAGTTACCCGCACACAATATAAAAAATATAATATATAATATATATAGGGTGGGTCTATTATGATAACACCCTTAAGAGTCTTATTCTGCTAACACTTTCGCTTATTCTGCTAACACCCGAACCAACCCCGTGTCAACTCCACCGAAATGCAAAAGAAAATACCATCCCAGCCCCATGTCCAACCTTATCCACCCCACCTAACCCACTTTTCCTCCCGTCAAAGCCACCCACCACGGAGGCCCAGGCCGCCGGCTAGCCAAGGCCGCCGCGCCTCCTCTCGTCCCCTACCACCTCCCACTCACAGCGGCGCTCACACTCCCGACCACCTCCCACCCCGCGGTGGCGCCCCCACCCCCGACCACCCCCATCCCGCGGCAGCGCCCCGACCTCCCACCCCATGGCGGTGCCCGACCACCTCCACCCC